>NW_009707323.1:60187-81233 GCF_000703405.1 Apaloderma vittatum | reverse complement strand
AGGAATCCCCTTCCATACTCTATCCTAATTTAGATAATTGTGACTCTCTTACCGCTGAAAACTAAACCCCTTGCATTTCGAGACTTCGCACTGTTGAAGCCAGAATGGCGTTTTTTAAGCTGCAGAATTAAAATGAAGATCCAGCCCCTATCGACCACAATTCTGGGAATTCTGAGATGGTTTTTGAAGTTGGATTTCATCGACGGCACGTCAGCTCGGAGCCCACACCCGTGAAGCAGCACTTGGTGCATCCCTGAGCTCCAACCACTTATCGGTGCCTCAGGCATGAGGTGTCCCATTCCTAAACTGGGAAGCTGAGTGGTACACAAGCTGGTCTGCAGATGGGAGTGGGAGTTTTGCATTACAGGAAATTGTTTTGTTTAGACTATAAAATTTTTATCAGGAAAAAAAATCACCCCACCTTAAACCACTCAGAGCTAAGGCTGCTTAGTGGTTTGCCTGATTTACTTTCCTAGCTGCAGACTGGCCATATTTGTATTTCTGGACTTGAAAAAAAGGTCAACTTAAGATATGTGTTGACTGTGTAACATCGTTTCAGCATTCCCCTTGATAGTACCTCCTGGAACTGTTTGTCCAGGGAGAAGCCACAATAAATATACAGGAGCAGATCTGAGGTGAATAAGCAATTGCTGACATTCCTGAGTCAGAATTTCAAATTCTGGTACAGGTGTGCACCGCTGTCCTTTTCTGGACACATATTTGCCACAACTGAGTCCTACACTGAGGATTTTATAAGGAGTACCTGAGAGCAATGTCTTGAAGGAATCAAAGATTGTGACATTTAGGAGTCAAGGCACATTTGTGTTGTCTAATTTACTCCTAACTGAAGAGTAATTCTTCATGCAAATTATGACAGGTACAAACAACAGCTGAAGTTCACGACGGAGCAGTCAAAAGGAATTTCAAAAGAGTTGAAATCAAAAGGCAAACTTGATTAAATACTGGAAATCCACCCAGTTCTTCATGTGTAATCATATAGGTATGGTATTTTCGTATTTATACACAATTTTAGACTATAAATCATAGACAAGGCTCGAATCCTCATTCTGCAAGTTAGTTTTTCACATAACACTGGAAATGACATTTTAAACTGTAAATAATATGAAAGTTGGATAAAAGTACTCTTACTAATGGCCTTTTGCTAAATCCTTGCTTTTACCACCACAGGAGATTGTAACATTTACATCACTCAAGAACTGAGACAGCTACCAGGATTATTAAGGGCTTTCCTTCAGCCAAATTCATGAATTGTCAGAGAACTTTACTGTTATTTTACATGAAATTTCAAGTAAGTGAGCCGTGCACTTTTTAAGATGCTCAAAATCCAATTTTACACTTGTCTTAATCACTGCAAATCAGTTCATCACACGTACAAACTGCCATCTGCTCCTCCGTTTATCAAATTTCCAAACACAAACTCATTTTGCTATTTCTGTGCAGATACAGAGTGCTGTGCGTGTGTGAGAGATTCGCACGTAACTCCACCAGCACGCGTCCCTTTTCCAGATAAACCAAACACGGCAGATGTACTGGGATGCCTCAGGTATCACAGATGACAGTGACGTGCCCACGGTGGCACCACAAACAATGGGGACACACAATAGGGGCACTGATGTCATATCACACATTCTAGTGACATCTCAGTCCCTAGAAACCACCCCAATTCTTGTTAACACAAGATTTTTTTCACCTCTCACCAATCAGCCCTAGCACCCAAGGCCAGGGACTGAAATGACTGGCACTTCAATCCAGATGAAGTTACCACCTCTCTCCGTGTCGCAAATACCCAACTGAAGGACCCAATGGACTTGAACATCAGTCCAGATGTTTAGGGCTTCAGAAAGTACGCCAGGTCATCAGACGAGGCGCACGTTTACGCTAAATCATGCAAAATATGTAAATTTATAAATGGATTGGTTCTAAGAATGGGGAAGTTCTACCAGAGCTACACGATTTTGAAATGGTAAAAGGTCATGATTCCAGTAATCAGAAATTCTTAAAAATATCCCTTCTTTAAAAAAAACCAAAGACCGCGTTACGGTTAAAACAAACTTGTTTACACATTTACAGTATTTCTGTAGTAGAAGAAAGAAGAGGACAGGCTATTCAGAAGAGTAACAGGCTATTCTCTTCTCTATCTGTTAGATACTGAGACATTAATCTTTTCATAACATCTGGAGTCAAGTGTTGTCTTTGAGTATAAATCCACCTACCTCTTCCACGTGAGTTTCTGGTTTAGGATTAAGAAATGGTTTGCTCGCATTGTAGAAGTCTGAAAGAAAGGAATAGAAAAACTAATCTCAGTACTCTGTTCATTTTAGGTAACCCAAATTAGGCAACGACAGTAAAATTAAGATGGAAAAATTAAGCTTTTTTTAAAATCAAATATCTGTATAAAGTAATAGGCTCATGTACATTTGGTCTGTATTTTAATTCTGTAAAAAGATTCTTCGACAGAATGAAATAAGCGCTACCCAGTTACCCTGCTGAGGCCGTCCATCGCTGCATCCATGCTAACTCAGTTTCCTAAAATAACACTATGATTAAGCTTTCACTTTTTTTTTTTTTCACCCACAGCCTTCTCTGGACACTAGGTACCAAATCAAAATGATTGACTTAAATGGAATACCACCTAAAAATGACTGATTTATCCATATGTTAATACTTATCAGTGTTAAACTCATCTCATCTGTTATTGTAAGACCAATATAGTTTGCAGCACATTCCCCGTGTTACTGTTCCTTCCTGGCTTGAGATATCTGCTGTTTTCAGAGGTTTAAAAAATGGGAAGTGTGAGAACAAAAATACAGTAATGATTAGAGATGCTCGTGTCAGTAGTTGGAATAGAAGCATACTGGTATAGCAGTTCAAATAATTTTACCTTAAAAAAGGCCAAAGCTAAAGAGACAGCTGACCAGTCCCTACAAGCAGCTGCTGAAGGGCACCATTGGCCTCAGTTTGCCTCAAATTCTAGTAAAAAGCCACAAGGTTCAGAAATACACGAAGGATTTCAAACCTTTGCTGTTTGCTCTCCAAGCCAGACAGCTGCTCCACTAAAGGCCTCTTCCTGCTAAACTAGAAAATACACTGAAATTAGAATTTTACAAAATTGAACATTTATTTTTTTAAAAAAAAAACCCACATCTTTGTGACGGGTCTCTTTTTTGATGAATTGTTATTTTCTGATGCAAAATTCTGTCTTTAACGCCTCTACAGAAAGCATTTTGTCAGGGAAGTGAACAACTGGAACTGACCTGTTCTATGTCTCAGAACATTTTCCAGAAGGT
Source organism: Apaloderma vittatum (assembly GCF_000703405.1). Taxonomy (NCBI): domain Eukaryota; kingdom Metazoa; phylum Chordata; class Aves; order Trogoniformes; family Trogonidae; genus Apaloderma; species Apaloderma vittatum. The sequence goes on along the minus strand of NW_009707323.1, from coordinate 77,925 downwards.
AAACTCAGTAAAGCTACCTGGATTTTTTCATTTAGTGACGAAGTAATTATGGCGTATGCATGTGTACCACACGTACACCAAAAGTAAATAAAAAGGAAATTCTCCCTCAGTTATTGTAAAGAGCTTAACGAAAAAGACAAATGATGTGACATTTCATATGGAAAGGAGTTAATGAGCATAATGAATTTCATTCGTAAAAATCCTAATTGTAAGCATATTCTCACAGCTAAAGAAGCCACCTGTCCAGATGATTTTCCACCCAGTAACAAACTCTAAGCCAGAGATTCTCTCTCACAGGAACCCCATTAATACCCTGCTGAAACAAATCTGAATTTAATTCAAACTCGGCGGGTAACATTGCTGTCTGTTTTCCTCTTTACTGCTACACTATAAAACCCCAGGAATTAGATTTAGGACCAGCCACCTGCTTTCACAACAGACTGCCAAAACCTGAAAGTATTCTTTTTACTTTTTTATTAGACTTTTTTTTAAGGCTTATTATGGCTGCAGACATAATTTCACAAAACTTTGTTCCTTTGCTGACAGGTGAAGAATAGTAATAGGTAAAAATCTACATCGATTTTCCTTCAGCCACATGATAATCCTTGATTCCCTCCCCCAGATCACTTTTTTATTCGCTACCCTTGTATTACTTAGTAAGCAATGATGGAAGGTGCTAAGAACGAACAACAATGTCCCAAATTTTTAGTCTGTGAAGAAGCGATGCAGAGCAGGCTCAGAAAGAAATTAGGGATGGCATCTGCATTGCTCCTACTTATTCCGTGGGCTCCTAATTCCACAGTCAGCGCTGTCTCCCCAGAGTTTTTGCTGGTCTGGGGCCATCATCACTTTCTAAAGGCTCTGCCCTTAACACAGACCCAAAGGAGGAGGTGAAAGCAACTGTGCTGAGGGTAGCTTTTGTTAAAAAGCAGAGAAACAATGCCGTAAATAGCCCCAAAGAAAGGAGAAGTTTAGCATGAAGGCAAGCTGCTCGATGACAACTGAAATCCAACATCCTAAATAACGGAGTTTTAGCGCTCTCACCGCTAGCACCAAATCAAATTTTCTTTGGAAACTCCCTCAAGTCAGGAACACTCCTGTCACGTCTTGCTCTTAATCACTATTACAAAATAATAGTAGTAAGGTGTGCAAGCAGGAAAGTTGATGATATTGAGATTAGAGACACATTCTAATGTAATACTACTCATGTAATACTACTCATTCTAATGTAAAATTACTCAAATGTAATAACGACAAGCACTGATAGGTCTGTTTACTGAAAACCAGAAAGCCTCTAACCCCATTGCAGTGCAGGGCTCTAAAGCATAATCTTTAAGAGACGTTGGGTGGGTTTCTCTCTGCAATGCTCTAAATTTGCTAAGCAGGAACCCTACAGAAGAAAAGGCTGCAGATTTTCAGAAGTCAAAGCTAAACTAATAGAAAACTGAAGTGCCCGTCAGAAGTATGACATCTTACAACATGGAATATATTTTTAAGCACTGAAAGGGCATTAGTGAAGGAATACAAAAGACAGAAGTATTAAAAAATAACTATGCTTCATTTTGGCAAACAGCATTGAATAAATCTTGCCCTAACCTCTATTCCCAAGCCCATCCAGTTATAACTTTGTCCCAGAAAAAAAACATGTAGAGGACTTGAAAGAGTGATGCAAGCTCCGTTAAATGGGAAAGAAAAAGGTAAAATAAAATCGACATCTTAAAAAATGAACCACTTAATTTGCTTTAAGGAATTGAAATCCTCACCATCAAAAAGTCCCAACAAAACAAAGCAACAGTAACCCACTGCAACTCGTTTGGGGACCCAGTTATTCCAGAAATGGTTCTCCTGAACAGAGTTGTTTGCTGCCCTCGCTTCCTCACTCCCAACGATCTCCAACATCCATGTCAGCCCAGGCGTTTATGCGAAATCTCTGGCCGCTGAGAAACAGCTCCCAGATGCTCCTCTCCTCTCAGGAGCCAGGCACTGCAGCCACAAAGCGCTCACGTTTTTGCTTTGGTGACCTGATGTGCCTCACACTGACACCTCGCCGTCCAGGACAGCCCCAGCTTGCTCACAAGGAAGCTCTGAGGAGTAAATTCTAATCAACCGTTAAACTTAGATCGCTCGACCAAAGCTAGAAAGGAAGAAAAAAGTGAGTACGGCTTTTTCCTGCTTCTTTTATCAGTGCTGCCAGGTGTGATCCCCATTTTTTTTCCTAGGAGTCATCAGAACTGGGTAAGGAATTTACAAGTAAATCAGCCACTTTCCGGTGAATCCCAACAGCATTCAAACCCCCGTGAGGTGCAGTTTATAGACTCTCAGAAAATGATAAAACCAGCAATACTGACACTAACTTTCCACTGGAACAGCACAGATATTTCTACTCCTTCACCTCGAATAGAAAATATTTGGTAACTTTTGTCAGACTGTCCAAAGGCTTCTAAAACAACCTTTGTAGGGGGAGATAAAGGCATTTTCCTATTCGAGGCAAGCAGATAACACTGGCACTCATTTGACGGTCATTTTCCCTTCCTCCCCCCCCATCTTTTAAATGAACAGCCTGTACTAAACGAAGGCTGTAAAACGTTGAGTACAGAACAGCAAACAAATGGTTTGGCTGGGCTGTGAAACTCTTTCAACACTTTCTACTCGAATAAAAAGCTGTGATTCTGCCATGGCTACCCTAACTATGATTTCCATTGAACCAGAATTTGGCTGCGAATTGCACACAAGTCCTATTTGCAGGCAGGCAGAATTCATGCGAACAAAAGCAAGATGATAATTGGGAGAGTTTTTGAATAAATGCTGCGTTTGTCCTAGTCAACGCCCTGCCGTGGTTCCAATTCTGTTCGTCAAAAAGCAGGATTATTTCTTGGATGCTTAGATTATGCTGAATGTGAACACTCACATAGGCAACATCCACAGAGAACCCCTCACCAGGAATTCTTTCTCTTTTATTACTACTATGCAGAGTCAAAAATTTTATTCTAAAAGAGCTCTTTACCAAAGCATAGATTGTTCGTATGGGCCATGCAAAGCTATGGGCAGTCAAAAGCAAGTTCTACTCCCTCCTCCAAGGGAGGAGCTTTGGTGTAATCCAACATACAACCCCAACCCACGCTCCCATTATGTGCCTGAAATGTAAATACAGGCAAAATCTCTTTTTAAGCACCCCAAATTTCAGTTGCTAGTCCACAAAACCTTTGGTGAATTTACACTGATACTGTTATCATAGAATGGCCTAGGTTGGAAGGGACCTTAGAGATCATTTAATCCAACCTCGTGGCTGGCATAGGTGGGAGAAGCGCGTACAGCGTCTCAGCACAACATAAAGCCAAGAACACTGCGCCAGGTTCACCCTTCACTCTAAAAGAACGCTTAGGTATCGGTATCGAATTAGCCCACCTACTTTTTTTGGTCCCAAACTTCTGTCAAGAAGATACTATGACATATCTAGTTCAGCTACGACATATCTAGTTCAACTTCTTTAATTCACATCAATCAAACTTTCTTACTAAGTTCCGTAATTTCTAAGAATCAGGATCCAGGCACATCTGTTCATTGAAACCTCCCAGTATCCACCAGTCTGGGTCTAACTCTTCTGGTTTTACCAGTTCGGAGGAAGAGAACAACGTGCAAGACACTGCCAAAACACGATCACTGTCTTCTTTACAGTGTCTATCACGTCTCGGTGACAGAGAATTTAAATCAGCGTTGTCTATCGCTAGTAAGATGCCAGCAACCTCAAGAAAAATGAAAAAGGAAATAAAAATAAAATGTAGCTGCCAAAATGGAGTCACTATCTGAGTCTGGTCTTGTATTAGTTGCAGCGTGTTTACATTTACAATGATTCATACTGGTGGAGGTGTATACTGCTGCCAAAAGCTGCTGGCTGCTAAATAGTTTGAGTAACTTCCTATTTTCTTCTTGTTATATATTTGAAAATAAGCAAACCACCTTTTAGTTTTAACTTGCATCTGAAACCAGCAGGACGAGGAGAGGTGATATTTCAATCTCTATAAACAAAATCCTGAACAAACCACGAATCTGTTTCCAACAACATTAGAGGAAGCCTGATGCAGTAAAAAGATGAGAGAGAGAAGGGTATGAAAACAAGTTTCCACATGCTGGAGTCATCCTGGGAGCCACTGGCCACAGTGGGGTAGAAGATGCTGTGAGGTGTTTCTGAAGAAGGAGCTGTTGCAAGAACAAAGAATATGTCACGCAAAATCCCTCTGTACTGCCCAAATAGTTACTTGCCAAGTCTTTTACACATAATTGCAGCATATTAGAGCTTTCCTGCTCACAGAAAACAGCATTCATAGTCTGGGCTTATAGGATTCTGTACTCAGAGAAGGCAACTTCTTATCTCAAACAGTTTTATAAAAGATTCCAAGGCAGAACTCTGGGAAGCCTCGCGCAGTGCTCCTGTGCTTTGACGTTAGTCTCAGTCGCAGGGATGCGCAAACGGGTGGGGATAAGAAACTCAGCTGCAGAAATTGAACTTCTGAAGTCTCACAGAGCTGAGTTGGTTCCTAAGGTATCTGTGCAACTTCATCCACCTCTGCGTTGAAAGTTGGAGGATAAATTGAGGGAAAAAAAAAGAAAAGCAAGCATTCTTGAAGGCTGCTTGGAAGTCTGAGGGAGAAAGCAAGCTTCCACAACGCTAGGAATGTGTAAAACCTCCGATACCATGCAGCAGGAAATCTTCAGAGCACTTTTGAAAAACTAAGTTTTCCAGTCTAAAAAAACCCCAGACTAATCCTTCAGTGCCATCACGCTAGGCTAAGAGTTAAAGACCTAGTTTCAAGCCAGTATGCTTTCAGAGAGTAAACACCAAAGGAAAATGTGTTCTATCCTAAAGATTATTTCACTTATTTAGGCATTAACACTGCAAACAATTAAACAGGGCATCCACAAACTACTGGCAGTTTCTAATTTAACATGTTCTAAACCACTGCCAGACTGGACCATTATTCAGTAAAACAGTGGGGTCAGAATCAGTTCATATTGAAACATACAAGCAAGTTCATCTTTTTAGGTATTTCTTAAGAGCTGCAGAACTGAAAACCATCAAAACTATCTGTGATTAGATTATAAAAAAAAAAAAATCACAGCAGGTAACCAAGAGGCATAAAGGTGTGCAATCACAATTAAACAAAACTAGAAAAAAATGGAGAGAATGCATCCACTAGATAACACAGAACAATACAAAACATATAAGCTAATGCATCACCTTTGAAATCAAGAGGTCATGGTGATAAGTGAAAAGAAATGGGAAATGTCTCATAAAAAGTAATATCTGATCTGTTCATCTCACAACCATCGGTGGCTAAATCTTTTGCTTCACTCTGAAACAAAAAAAACCCCACAAACAACAACATTAGCTGAGGTTTCTAAGAGCTGCTTAGCTGGAAATCTGACCAGTCTTGAAGAGGCTGTTAAGCGAAGATTACAGTAAACTGTGTTTCACACTGTGCGAAATCATAGGAGGCAATCAAAGCCTCGCTCTCCACAGAAAGAAATTCCACGGAGATGCTTTGCTGTAACGGTGAGTACAGAGGGAAGAGGCAGGATCTGCCCTGTGGCCACAAAGCAAACCACCGGCTCTCCAACACACTCGGCTCCCAAGGCTTGGATTTAGGTCGTAACACTCGTATTTTTAATTGGGAGGGTGAATCCTGTGCAATAGCGGCAGACCTGGCCATCGCCTTAACGCCGACAACAGGATCAGCACGGCCCCAGCAAGGTTATTTTTGCAAAGTGTTTGGTCACTGACAATATCCTGTATAACATCAGAATATCATTACCTACCATTAGGAATACGACAGATTTAGAAGCAGTCCTCGTATCTGGAAAGAAATTGAGTTCTCAAAATTATTCCTCTTACCACAGGATTCAGAGATATCTTCCCATTCACTCAAAAAAACCCCCAACCCCCAAACACTAGAACAAACTCAGCATCCTTAATAGCAATCTGGAGAAAAATCTAACCAGGAGGATGAACACGGAAATCACAGAGCACAAAAATCTTTCAGGAGAAATTATGGTGCAGGAAAATAGCAGAATAATGTTATTGAACGCAAGCTTTTATTTTAAACTGTAAATAATAATGTTTGTCTTGGGATTGGTTTTCAATTACAAGCCTAGTACAATCACATCGTTTGTTCTGTATTTAGCCTTCAGTATGAATTGTAGGTAACTACTAGGTTGGATTAAACGAAAAAACAGTAGCGCTCTGCATTATTGGGCATTCTACTAGTCTTGAACCTCCAGTAACAAAAAAAATCAAATTAAAAAGTTTTAACTACACTGTGATTAACACTGAAACGTAACTTTTTGGCTCTAAGAGATAATCTTAATGCTGAAATAGTTAATCAAGCTATATTTTAAATCAATTAGATTGAATATTAAAATGGACAGTGAGGGTACACTACAAGGGGCACCATCACAATATATTGTAACAGAGTCATTACTTATCCGTTATAACAAATACTGATGCACCTAGAATGAAATTTACAACTTAAGAGTTCTAATTTATTTTTATTATCTAGTAATAATAAAGCCTTTCTCATTAATAGTAACTTTCACTATTCTTTAACTGGTAGTAGAGAGCAGTCTTTTTTCTCATATGCAGTAACTGCTACGAGTTTCCTTAGTAATATTTAACATGGTCTCTTTATCAGTTTAATGTCTTTTATATTTGCACTTTCACTAAGGCACGTTAAGTTTTTCAACAGCAGGGTTTGGGATGATGTAAAACATTTTAATTCAAGGAAACACAGTATCTTTATATAAGTCCCATTACTTTCAGTTCCCTCATTCATATTGTAATGTCTCAGCTCTACGCAGAATGTGAAATTATTTGTATGCAAAAGATGCACAGAGCTACCTACTCCCTTCTGTCCTTGAGCCTCTCTAAAGGAATTAAGGTAAAACAACTCTATCTTGTTAAAAAAACCAACACCCTCTCCCAAAAATTCTGATCAGATTTTGGAGTAATTGGTTTGCATCAATGTTTAAAATTGTTTTTACTTCATCTGAATAGTTTAACATTCAAATTTAATTTTCCTCAGATATATAGATATAGATATATATATATATATGATCACAGCTTGCCAATACAGATATAAATGATTATTCACATTTTCCATTCCCATGCTACTATTTTCCAGTGCAGTACTTCATGCAGAACCACCTTGATGGAAAACAACAAACAAGGAATAATTTTTCATAAAAATTCTTCATATCAAATGATGCCAGGAATTAGCTTACCCCTCTGAAATTCGATCTTGTGCAAAAATTGCTTCTTACCTCAGTATTTGCAGTGGTTGAGCCTAGGGTATCGGCACCTAACTAGTGTCCAAATGTCAACATACTGTAGTAAACGGATAAAATGTGAAACAGTCCTTGGCGTGCATAGACTATTAGACATACTTAGCATGCTGGTTTTGAAGTAATGGTGGCTCGATTCTTTTCTGCCCACCTCAGGGATAGATTTTAAAAAGAAAAAAGAACCCACATATATATTTCACATGCACTGAATTAGTTGTGTACTGAGAGAACGATGTTCTTCCCCACAAAAAGTTACAAAACATAAGGCAAAGCATCACTTCTCTGCTGGCCTGCACTAAGTAGAGATAAGCAAGTTTGACTAGAAATATCAAATATTTCACCTCTTTTTTTTTTGGGGGGGGGGAATCAATTGACATATCTAAAGCAATTTTTGAAGTCTTGTGCAAATCACTTGAGTTTCATTTTTACCCCCAGAGGTATACTCTTGCCTACCTGCCTCTGTTGGAAGGAAACTTCCAAGAGAAAGTCCATTTTCCTGCATGTTGCCTTTTGCTCTAGTTCCCAGCAAGCACTCACCTACATTCCCTTCCTGAATCTCAAGAAAAATGTATCGGCCAACTCATATCTTAATTGCTCAAAATTCACCTTCTGTAACCCTGAAAAGATGTCGGTAGTCTGAATCTCTTTGGATTTCACAGAAACCAGAGTAATTTCTATCGCGTTTAGTAATGTTTACATTCACTGACCTTTACCTACTCGTGGGGAAAGCGAGAGGAGAAGAAATGATCATTTAGCTGGTTTTGAAAAAAAAAAAGAAGGGCCCTTCTGAGTTCCTGAGAGTTATCTACAAATTCTGAGAAGTAGCTGGATTTTCAGTGTTGCTACCGACAGCGTAAGCCCTGCTACCACACTCCACAGAACACGCCAGGGTTTGGGTTCATCTCGCAATCGATCTCTTACCTCCACCAAAATGACAGACGGAATAAACAAAAGAAGAGGAGCGTGCTGCATTATACAGTGCTGGTTAACCACGTGGTGGGCTCCTGATACATCAAAGGGATGAAAGAACTACCGAGGTTTGGGGTTTCTTTCTAAAAAAAATAAATTGGGATATAGCGGTTGCATACAAACGCGCTTTCTTCACCCCTAAAATCAGTTCGACAAGTGCGATGCCCCAGCATGTGAGGTGTAAAACCTCAATTATCCTGCTTCACTTGTAATGAGAATCTTTCCAAGTACGAAAATGCTCACAGCTTCCTTTGACTTTTTCCTTCTACTCTGCCCTGGTGAGGTCATATCTGGAATATTGTGTCCAGCTGTGGGACCCTGAGTTCAAGGACAGGGAACTGCTGGAGAGAGTCCAGCGCAGCCACAGAGATGATGCAGGGAGTGGAACATCTCCCTGGTGAGGAAAGGCTGAAGGAGCTGGGGCTCTTTAGTTTGGAGAAGAGGAGGCTGAGGGGCGACCTCGTTAATGTTTATAAATATGTGAAGGGGGAGTGTCAGGAGGATGGAGCCAGGCTCTTTTCAGCAGCATCCAATAACAGGACAAGGGGCAATGGGTACACGCTGGAACATAGGAGGTTCCACAAAAATATTAGGAAATACTTTTTCACTCTGAGGGTGACAGAGCCCTGGCACAGGCTGCCCAGAGAGGTTGTGGAATCTCCTTCTCTGGAGACTTTCAAACCCACCTGGACACGTTCTTGTGTGACCTGCTCTGGGTGATCCTGCTCTAGCAGGGGGGGCTGGACAAGATGAGCTTTCGAGGTCCCTTCCAACCCCAAATATTCTGTGATTTCTCAAAGCATTCGGGTGGCAGCTAAATAAGCTTAAGGGAAGAAATTATTTGGGTCACAAATTCTAATCCATTTGGCCAAAACACACAAGAAGGGGAGAGATGATTTTCTTTACCCTTTAGTGATAAGGAGCTAAGATTATTCAAGCATTCTAGCTATTCATTGCACATTTTAAAAAGCAACATTTGGGGCAGTGCAGCACAGTTGCATGCTTCAGAACAGAAATCTGCTATCAGCTTTCCTTACAAGTTGAGCTCGATTTTGCCTCCTGTTAGGAGCCAGGCTAGCTTAGCTTTTAGTTAGGATTTTTAGAGGATAAAAAGTACAGTGACAGTGCAAGTCTTATTTTCACTGGAGAAAAAAATGGATGTCTTAGTTGTTGATGGTGAAAAAAAAACTTGAAAAATAATCTGGCACATAAAAGAAAGGATGTACTGAAGTTTTTATCCATTTGTATGCAAAATACGGCTACAATATATTTTTCCTTTTCTAGTTGCTGTAGGTTAGTGCTGCTAAAACCTACGTCTAATAATGGATTTAAAATTAAGAAACACGGAAAAAAATCAGACAGGTAGAGGAAATCCAGACCTGTACCCAGATATGTGATAAGAGATTAGAATGAGAAAAGAGTTGGGGCAAGAAAAAAAATGGAAAGGAAGGAAAGCAGGATTACCTTGATACTGATCCAAGGACAGATTTGCCCTGTGACCTGGGAAAGAAATTAATACTAGGATAATTTATTGACTAATTAGGGCACTGGTCAACCAGGTTCCTTACCCCGTGGGACAGGCAGCCCTGCGGTTTGGTTTTCCACGACACTGGAAGGAACTAGAACTCCTAACTGCTACAGAAGACGCAGTAAAATTTCTTTTATTCTCCCCTTCCCATCAGAATACAGTTCCCATATTTATGCACAGAATTCTCCCCAACATTTGCAACCGGCTGGATCCGAGGCATGGAAGTGAGAAGAGATAAAAAAGAGAAATACTGCTCTGGGGACACAGACTCTGGTTCAGCCTGTCTGATGTTCAAAAGTCTAATTCTTCCCAACCTCTCTTCAGCCTCTCTAAAAAAAACTTCCATTGGAGACCTTTTGTCTGTTTGTTGGTTTGTTTGTTTTAAATGCATTAGTCATTTTCTTCACTTTGAAAATCCTATTTTGTATAGATAATATAATTTAAGCGCCTCCCATATCTTTGTTCACGAAGCCTAGCCATGAAGATGATGACATTAAAATTTCGAGTCACATTCCTTTCACCATACCTTTCTGCATTAGGAAGGAAGAGATAAATTTTTAATCTTTTATTTTTAATGAAGATTAAAGAACAAGTTCTGCTTGGCTTGGCCTTGGCACACCATACATTTTAATGTATATTGATTTGTATAAATGTCTCATTTAGAGCATATTTTTGTTAGTATTAATGGGTCTTGGACAGATAAGATTAGTCCTCCTGTAATATTGCCAATCTCATTGGTAAAAGTTGAAGAACACATTACTCTGTTTTTGAGATGAAAAAGGAAGACAAAGAGACACCTCCTGAGACCGGAATATCAAAGGATCGATGTCCTCGGCAAGAACAGGCAGCTGCGGTCTGCAGGAGCCAGCACAAAATTCAGCCTTACATTGACTACAAGTGGGAATTTTGTGCTGATTCTTCATTTTCCCAATAATTTCCATGGAATTCTGCATTGATTTTGCCAGCAAAAGGGATTTATGAAGCATTTTTGAGGGGGAGCTGCAATTCAGCAGAATTCTGTTGCTATCCAGATGTATGGATTCTGCTAAACTATACAGGTACATACGGCATATGTAAAGGAGAAAAAGAAGCTCACATTTTAAAGCTCACATTTCAATGTGAGCTTTAAAAATACTTCTTAAGCCCCATTCTCATACTACTAATAATATAACCACAAAATAACAAAATAACAGAAATTACGTGCATTTCGCAGTCGTATTTTTTGTTGTTACCTGCTTCAGTCCATTGAGACATTAATGCTTTGTAATGTCCCACATCTAAACTATGTAAATACATCATCTTCCATGTAATCCAAATATAAGCCAGAAACTTACAGTAAGTTAAACCATACCCTTTTCCTATGGTTTAATAACAAGGGGGGAAAAAAAATCAAAATAAACCAAGTCGTCCAGATCAAACTATTTGCCTCTCTGGCTGCTCTCTAGATGCCACCTCACTTTCTTTTTCTTCTCTTGAACCACCACCTTTTAAATCATGATTGCAAACAAATACATTTCAACAACGGCTCAATGAAGTCAGACAACTCTGTCTGCCGTGGATATAATCTTGCAGGAGATTGACGCTCTTGAAAACTGTGATTGATATTTCTCCAATATTTACAGTTGAAGGTTTTCCTTTTTAACCAAGAAACATCTCTGTCTTTCATTGCAGGCTGCAAAGACCTCAGCATTGAATGGGGAATCCCACGTGCAGATAACCTATAAATTACGCAAATGCTAAAGAAATTCTTTTGCTTTCTCCAGCAGACAAAAACCACTAATCCTTTCAGATTGACCTGGACTTCTCTAGGGATTTTGCTACTTGGAAATAAAACTGGTCAAACCCTGCTTTTAAAAGCTATCTTCACAGAGCCATCCTCTCCTACCATAAAGATTCAAAACCATTAGTGCTCGCAGCAAATACATCCCGAAACATCTAGTACTACCTGCGTCCATCCCCACAGTGAAATCATTTCATGGACAAATTGTCCATTTGCAACTTGATCCATGTCTTTGCTTTCACTTTTCACCCGTGCAATACAATTACGAATCAATTATGCTCTTTTAAAAAGCTCATGGCTTTTTAAAATGGACATGACTGCCCGTAGACTTAACGACTGCCTCTCAAAAGAAGAGACCTTTTGTAACAAGAGATGGGGAGCAGGTCTATAGCTTACGGAAGTACAAACCGAGGACGAGCCTTTAATACAATGTTCTGGAAAGAAGAGAGAAAAAAATCAGGGAAACTTGAGATGCGGCGACACTGTAATTTTCAAAGCACAAAGAAGTCAAAATCAGATCAGTAATGAGAACACAGGCTTTGGAAATTATTCATCTGCAATGAGAAAGGCAACAAAGAAACTTAACTGAGTGTAATCATTAATAAGTTTAAGACTTTTCCTTTGTTCACAAACTTGTCTCACAACTCCGTGTTTCTTCTGGCTACAGCTAGGAGACATCCCAATCCTCCATCACTCCCTGCCATCCCATAGACACCCATCGCACCCTGGCACACCACAGGGCGCTCGGCAGGGACATCCATCAAGAGCTGCAAACCTGGAGCCAACACCAATATCAAATTTTGTAGGCTAATTTCTGTGTTGGGGAAACCAGCTTTTATAGGGAAGTAACACCAGGTATCAAAAAACCCCCTGGTATTAGAAAAAGCATTTTACAAAACTAGCTAAGTGGTTTTCAAAATGTTTTAGTTCATGTTACTTCCCCCGTGAAAGCTCTGCTGAGCGTCTAAGTGCTGCTTCCATGAGAGCTGGTCAACGACTGGCTACACAACTTAGCCAGGATTTCTAGCCAAAAAAGCAATCCAAGTCGTCTTTCTCCATATATTGAATTTCATTATAAATCAAACTGAAGCGAAACGCAGTTCAGCTAAACAGCACAGCACGGGTTAGCTCATCATCAGAGCGGAAAAACGACTTTGTTGTTAACGTAAGCCTACGGGAGCCTCACCGCTTTTTTTTAGCTCCTGAGGAATGTCCTTAGCATGAACCTCTGCGAACACAGAGAAGGAGAACAGGGAGCCACCTCCAAGGCAGGAGACAGTCACAGTCCTGCTCATTGCGTGGCAGAAGTGCACATCCTGACCTCACTTTTTTGCTCGGGCCAGTGTCCTCTGAGGGCTGCTTGTGGCTTCAGGAGACCTCAGGCCAATGCTTCACCCTAGACAATACTTCTTACCATCAGTATTGAGTCATTTCCCCTTTTTGCTCTACAAAGATATCCTCATTATCTCTTTTTTTTATTTTTTATTTTTTTTAATCATGACAAAATCCAGCAGATAGGACAGGAACAGCTCCAGTTTGTGGCCATTCTGGCCAGAGGAGCATCGTCACTCACAGAGCAGACGTCAGAGCTGGCACCGTGTGGGCACCAGGCAGAGCTCCCAAGGAAAAAAAAATAAAAATTAAAAAATTTCACAATCACAACGGACTTTACACTTTGTTTTACAGCAGGTCTTTTACACTGTATGATACTCATAAACCCACTGGGGATTTTCTTCCATGTATCTGCCACTTCACCTTGTCATTGGGTAATTCATTTCTCTGAGCTCTACTATTCCCAGATTTACCTGGCCCCCCGACAGGGCTGGACTGCTTCAGGTCCTGAAGTCAGTTTATTTAGCCTGAGCTAAAGTATCAAACTGCACGGTGTTGTGCTATGAGACAAATAATTAAAGGCTTGCCCTGCTCCAGTGCATTTCTGCTTCTGCCACCAACTTCTGCAGAAGCAGGACCCACCAAAGGGTTGGAAAGTTTGTGTTTATCTGACTACAGACTTTAGGCTTCATTTTCATCCGGTGACTTTTTGACTTGCCCATTTCTTTTGAAGTACTGGGAAATCAATAGTTGCAATACAAATACAAATATAAAAACTGCAATAGGCGTAAAAACCATCTGGTGACCAGCACATGAACAAGACGATGGGCGAGATCTGTCCACTTGATTATGGAATCAGTACATCCCTGTTTTAGTATATTTCCAACATGGAAAAATGATTTAGAAAGCTTTGCCCTCTATCAACAGGCATATGCAATTCATGCGCTTGTCCCTCTGCAGACTGATAACTATAATGTATTAATGGGATTGTCACCTGGACAAAGGGTACAAGGGAAGCAAGGTATTTAGGAAAACCATTCTCTCCATCATGTGATATATGTAAAAAAAAAAAAATAATAATAATTTGACCTCCTAGAAATCATGACAACATTTAATTTGTGGGTGAAATAAGAGGATTTCTTATTTGTAATCCTTAGCGATGACAAACGCAAAAAAAATGCTCCCCGATACAAACGCCACGCGTAAAGGTCAGCTCAGCTTTGGGGAAGCAGTCAAGCAAAGCACTGGAACATATGCCTAATTCTAAGTATAATTGATTAAAGTAGCTAAAATTGAGCACCTGCTTAAGTGCTTTCATGGCTTCATGCCTAATGAAATATTAATCACAAATGGCAGAGAGCCACTACACCAAGAAGGTCTTATTTATACTGAATTGAATTATATAATAATTAAGGCATATACAATCAGCCCTTAGTAGTAAGTCTGCCGGTGTTCTCATCTGAATCAGCACATTTCAAGAGTGCTAAACCTACAGCGAAATCTTCCTGTTTCTAATTAACCTTCCTAGTGATTAACCTTTCTAGTGCCACACTAGACTTCTTTTAAGTCTGTCTATTCTCCCCATTACTCTCCTTAAAAGATGGAGGATCCAAGAACTATGGGGGTTTTATCACCATTTTGAGCCGTCTCAAAATACAACATACCCAAAGGATGTGAATGTGGTTTTTCGGAAACCTTCCAAGTTTTAGACAGTTTAAAACTACTACCAAGTTACTATACACACCTCTTTTTCAAAGAGAAAACAGGTATTTGATCAAAAAATTGCCCAAGCACTCTTTAAAATGGTACATACGACAAAATCAAGGTGTTAACTACTTTGTTTAAATAGAAATGAGTTGTTAAAATATTGTGCAATAGCAAAACCAGAATTATATTTTTATCACAGTATTAGTTTCACAAGATGTGGATAAATTGATATACTATTCCCTCTTTTACAGTTCTGAAATCTAAAATGCAATAATGATAACTTTGAAAGAAATAATTTTCCCTAGACAACTTAAATATAAAAAAAAATTAAAAAATCACAAACCCCAAAAGATCAGAATAGAAAATGGACTCAAATATTTTTCTTAATCCTTCTTTACTCAGTATTACAGCAATTACTGCTCCTATAGAATCAGATTTAAACGGGGCTGATTACACTGGGTTCCTGGTCTATCAGATCACAATTAGGGGAGTCTGATGTTTTCTCCAAGATCTTCATATGTCGAAAATATTTTTTAATTAGGTCTGAGCATCTTGCAAATAAACTACGATCAGAACAAACCAAACTAATATTTGTCAAATGCCGTTTAGCATTTCCTACCAAACGGGGACACTTTGGCTCTGTATGATTTTAGATGTGTGCAAGCACCGTCTGCCAAAGTAAAGACTGATGAGAACTTGTACGTGTGTTGTATTTTGAGTAATCTACCCATTCATCTCAATCTGGCTGAGCGTTTTAGTTTAAAAAGATGAGAGTTTGGACAATGCAGCCTTATTAAAATGAGCTCGCACTGCACTGCACAAAACAAACTCTTGCCTAAGGATAATGGTTGATGCTACTGCTTTCAAGCGTTGATCTTTTTAGAAAAGGAAACAATCCAGGGCTAGTACCTGCTTTTAATCACATTCCCACAGTAAACAACATCTTAGGGCAGAAACAGTTGCATTTACATAATGTGATACAGGTGCCCTGGGCTCTCGGTACGATAAATCCGCCCTGCGCAGGCAATGATGTGGATCTGATGAACCAGCTGTCAAGCGCTGACCAGCCAGACTCAACTACGGTGCTGGGGGTGGACTGGGTATGGTGGGACCAGGTGCGGAATTACCAGGGAAAAGCGGGGAAGGAGCACTGCCCGACTGCTGAATGGAAAATTTCCAGCTGGACTCAACAGTGATTCGTAACAGATGAGGCAAATCCAAGAAACACCTGTTAGATCTGGGAAGAAGAAGGAAAAATAAGTTGGCACCACAACACTTCACCAAATGAGTCATCGAGATACAAAGGAAGAAACCACATTAAAGGAAAAGAATGAATTTTACCCTCAGATCTGCGAGCTACATAAGAATATTTAATATTTGTCACATTCTTTCTAGTGGGGCAGTGACTCATTTAGATCAGGATTCTTTCACAACTCGGCTTCAAGTAAATTACAAAAGGAGCTCTCAAACAAAGAACACATTAAAAATGAGTTTAAAGAAGACGATGCTCTGAAGAAGTCCTCAGCTGTGCATGCTCCCTCAGACAATGTCAGTCTGGGTATAAATATAACTTATAATGAGGCGTCGCTGGTGTGATTTTGGCAGCTGTAAAGTCAGAACACCTTGGAGTTTAAAGGTTCCTCTTTGCGAGTGAGGTCTGTGGTGGAACGGGTCCTCGCCGGGGCTATTCAAATGTCACAAACACATGGGTGAAGCACAAGATGTCTGGACAGAGCTTTTACTTAAGTGTGTTTTTTTTGTCTTGGCTATAATCACGACACTTCAAGCTTCAGGAAGGCTTTTAGGTCCAAGTTCTTCGTGTATTTTATTTCTAACAACTTGAACCATAAATACAAACACTGGTTAAAAGCAATCTTAAATATCAAGAGCATTTGGAAGTCGCCAGTCAGAATTTTTTTTTTAAATTTCCAACACAGAAGCAATTTGCTACTCGGAGTTAAAACATTTTGCTCTGCGAATGCTACTGGCATTGAGGAGTAACACAAATTACAGTTTAGACATCCAGCTGCGGGGAAGCTACTGACCTACCTTAGATAATACCTGTCATGTTTCAGAGGTTTCGAGTATCATCTAGAATGAAACAGGTCACAAATAAATGGTCTGGAAAATATTTGAGGTTGATGCAGAATCAACTGAGCATGATTGAGAAGCCTTTTGCAATGCCTGGCAGTGCTGAGGTGGAATTCCTGCTTGGATTCAAGACAACGATGATCCACCAGAAGTCTTCTCACACAAGTGGGTTAATGAAGACCGTCAACGGAGGGGTCAAAATACCTCGAGCTGCTTTTGACTGAGGTCTTGAAAAGGTTAATGAACGAAATGGAAATCCACTGCCAACCTTTCATATGTCTGCTACGTTTCCACAGCATCTGTGTTCATAGCGAACAAGTCCCTGCGTGCATTGGATAGAGAGCTTTCAAGAACCTAGTTTGGATCATATTATTATTAGCAGAGGGGAAAGTAGGCTTAATAATAAAGTCATGCAGGTCATCAAATTGCCTTGGTCTCCAGAATATTGGCAGAGATCCCTAACAAGAAAAGCTAACATGGATTATTTTATAAACTCAATGAACTGCGGACAACTTACGTCTGTAGAAATTACGTTATAACAGGATTTAAAATATCAGCGCCTCAGAAAAATTCAATACACTAAAACACTGGATGGGCAAACAGGCACGCTCAGGGATCCAGCACCAGGAATACTGCCATCACACAGGTCCCTTCACAGCAGATCTCGTCTGACTTGGAAATCCCACCTGATCCTCAAAGACGAATTCCATTTATTTGTTACACGTTTCTCGAGGAATGCTGTACGCAACACAGATAGTTTGCTCCGAGTTTATTTTCCCCTGATGTTCAAACCTCTGTTCTATGGCTCGGCTGGGCTAAGAGGAGCAGACAAACTCGGGGCCATTTTCACGTCGCTTCATCACAGCGTAACTTCCTCCAAAAGAGGAGGAAACAGCCACACTTACCTAAGTGAAACGAACAGTTACGGGAGGGTTATTTTCTTCCTCCCTGTGGCAGCTCGGGCTTGCCTGTGCTGTTTGCCTGAGGGTTTCTACA
>NW_009707323.1:0-60160 GCF_000703405.1 Apaloderma vittatum | reverse complement strand
CTGCGGTCCCGCTGTCCCTTTATGCTCCTCCCGCCATCCAACAGGATGTTTCCATTATCCATATAAATGTCTAATCCTTCCGTGAACCCCACTAAGCTCCTGGCTTCACTGAACTCCAGGGGGAATTAATTCCACAGGTTAATTATGCATTTGTGTAAATACTTATTTTCTTTAATGGTTTTAATTTTGCTGCCTTTCGGTTTCATTATAAGTCCCCTGGTTCTTGTATTATAAGAAAGGATAAGTGAAAGTGCCAGATTTACTTTCTGCATATGCAATTCATTATTTGTATATCTCCATCGTGTGCCCTCTTTATGTCCCCTGTCCGCATTAAACCGTCCCAGAGTTTTAATTCTTCCTTCACACAGAAGCCATTCAAGCCATTTGCCATAATTAAAACAATTAATTTCAAGAAAAATCCAGACTGCTGCACAGAGAATTCAGAAAGGAACGAGGAATAAGTTGAAAGGATGACTAAGCTCCCTCCATCTACTGGGACTTTTTGCAAGCCTTACAAGTGCACGCATTTCCATGCAGAAGCCCGCTGCTCTTAGGCTATCTAGCTAATAATATTTAAGTGTTTTAATAATCCAGGAAAGTGAAATTAATGTGTTTAATTTATTAAGAGTTTCTTCAGCAGTACTGCTGGGTTTAAATTCATCATTACAAGAATTTAAATTTGTGACAGCAATGAGCCCTTCCACTCTTCCTAAACTTAGGAGCCTGCCTTTCTGGTGAGCTGTAAGGTGGAAGAATAAAAGTAAAAAAAAAAAAAAATATCTCTTTTTTCCCAGTAATCTTTGGGACACAGACAGCATGAACAAACATGGTTACTTATACCGAGATAAAAGACTTTTTGTAGCCAGACTTTAATCTATTTAAATATTTAAACGGCATCAATATCTAATTAACCTTTCAGTAGAGATGATCTTTCCAAGAAACAGATATATTTATATTTTTGCATAGATTTGGCTGAAGATAAGATGGCATGGATGGCACATCTCCTTTGAGGAGAGACTTAACCAGAAGGAAAATGTTTAGACCTTGTGGTTTGTTGGATGAGTTCCTTGCTGGATTGTAAATGACCGAGGGAGGGTATGAATTACATGGCATTCAGCTCATCCTCCTCTCAAAAAAAATAAATTTGGGAGCAAATTAAAACGTCTGCAAGTGTTGACACTAGTCAACTCAGCATTCACACCAGTCAATCCAGTAAAGCTCTCGCACTACCTACTCGAGAAATATGCCTGCAGGTCTAATAAATAATGGATTTTATTAAGAAAATAAGGCGGTTTCAGGAGTTTTCCATAAAGTATGGAAAAACTCCTTTCAAACTTACTCATACACTATTTTTTTCTTTTCACCTCAGAAACAGCAAGGCTGTGACACATATGGTTGCCCAACTCTTTCGGTGTGAAATAGTCCTGGCAGGTCACTCTTTGGTCCCTTCCCTGTAGCACTTATTTCTCCCTTACTCTTTCTGTGTTGTCAGGAGCGGATTGGTATTTTGGAAGTTACGTTTATGTAAGTGTTTGGCTTTAAGCTTTATGGAACTGTATTTAACAAGATTAGTGAAAATAAACAGTGGATTATCAGAGGGAGTAGCAGAGAGGTGACAAAATTTACATCCCCGCATGTTGCAGGAGGCAGACCACCCCAACCAGAACACATCTGGCTTCCATCTCACTTATTTCAGGAAGCAAAAAGCCAAAAAAAAAAAAATTAGAAAAACCTTTGCTTGACAAACACAATCAGTAAAGCCTAAAGTCATGATACAAAGAGTTCCACTCTGGTTAATTAGTCCGGCCGCCAGGGGAAATCCCCAGAAGACTGCTTTGATACCTTCCTTTTATTACTCTGAAAGGAAAGTAGGATGTTATTCTGTGAGCCGCGTCTACAGGACAAGTAATACGTGTTTATCAGACACGGAGCCACCTACCGCTGTGCGGTGTCCTGGTGATTGGTTTTATTAAGCTGAGCTCTTAACCAAAGCTCTGCAGAGGGGCTGCACTTCCATTCAAGGTCGTGAGAAGTCCTGAAGCTTCTACACAAAGATCTGTTTCAGCCGAACGATGTATATATTTGTCTTGCTTTGTAACTGCCTTACATAAACCACAAGTCTTTGTTTCACCCTTTATTTAGAGTGGATTCATTTTCTTTTATCTTGGTTTGAAAATAACCCATTACTCCACGTGAATGTAAGAGAAGGAACACTCCCTTCCTGCTACAGCAACAAAACTACACGCTCAACAGCCAAGCAACCTTACAAAATGTTTAACACACAACAAGCAGCACAACTGTGCTCCAAAATTCCCTTAAATTTGCACCCAGCTGCACGAGGAGCCCTGGCACTAAACCGTCACTGTGGAGATTCATCTATTTTGGGGGGTAACCCTTCAGGCTGTTTAAAGAGGGTGTGAAACAGTTGTTAACTGCCTCTTCTCTTCAAAGTACATATCATTTTAATGAGCCATCTTTAAAAGACACAATTGTGGTAGAGAAAAGGAAAAAAACAACAGTCTCCAAAAGCAAAACTGCATAATGTGCATGTTATCTAAGGTCTCTGTCACTGGAGTGAGATGATAAATGAAGAATCTATATTTTATAAACAGGATCTGGTCTAATTGCATGCAGAAATTATGCGCTGCTTTCCTTTTCTTCCTGGCTATTTTTATTTTATTTTTTTTCAGAATGCAGGATAATTGAATGAAATGTTTTCTATGATAGAGGAATAATTATATGCCCTGCCTGCACTTTGTCTCTCCAGGTCAGGCCGTATCCCAGCTGTGGCAGCAGGTTCTTCCACCCTCACACGCGGTAGGATGGGGAACATCGTCTCTGACACGAAGCCAGCCTGCAGCATCCCACTGGGAAGGCAGCATTTCTTCCTGCTCTGCTAAACGACCAACTTCTCTCGCTGCGATTTGATGACAACTGATGTTTAGCTGTCCAGCCTCTCCATTCAAGCCTTCTGGACAAAAAGTTTAATACCATTGTTCTTGCCAAAAATTTAATTGCATCCATTGATGCATCAGAAACAAAAGCGTTACCGAATGAATTTTTCCTTAACAGTGGCTTTATCTTCCCTTCTTCACTAATTTCTCAAGGTTATTGGGCTACAGATCCTACCGCCTGCTAGAGCAGCACCTGCCTTTTGAGTCACCGATACTTTGACTACTCTTTTCAAGCACTGGAGCTCCTGATCTAGGCAGTAACGAAGCTCGAGCAGTGGGTTTCTGATTTTTATTTTTTTTTTTTCTGGATGATTATTAAAGGTTTGAGACGGTTCCCACACAAAGACGGACACCAGCCCAAGTTGCAGACTACCTGAAGCAAAGGAAACAGACTACAACCAAAGGGCAGAGATCTGCAAGAAGATAGATATATGCTTTTTGGAAAAATTAAAAAAAATAAAATTCAAACCAACAAAGCGCAACAACACACCTGAAGCTAGAAATACAATTATCTGCCTTCTTAAATCAAATATTTCTTTTGTCTAACAAATTGAGGAGCACTGTAAAGGGCTGGTCTAACTGCTCTCACAAACAACGCTGAAGTCTTGGTTAAACCAAAGCCACTTTTCTGGTACTTGTGGCACCATGAATTCTGGCTTGACACTAAAACGAGATGTGCAGCGTCTGTAAACCACCCGGCCTGCTTCTCTTGAGAAAGCTTCCTCAGTTTGTCATCACTGCTGAAGATAAGAAAACTGATTAAGACACAAAACTGAGATTTCTAAGGAATATGGATGGGTGAGGAAGGAAATCAAGCAGCAGATAACGCACTTTATCATGAAATCACTGTTACCTGTGTGTGGCTACAGGAATGACACTGAGCATCCGAGCTGCGAGATTTAGGAGGCTGGTCAGCTCAGTGGTTTGAGCGCAGTGCTGACAACAACGACAACATCGAGGTCACGGGTTCAATTCCCACTCGGTCCCTGTGTGTTGTCTGGTCTAGTCGAGAGGTGGCGTCCCTGTCCATGACAGGGAGGTTGGATTAAACGATCTCTAAGGTCCCTTCCAGTCTAGGCCATTCTGTGATTCTATGATTGACCTCAGGCTTGCGTTGTAAGGTCAGACAAGAAGCAGTCAAGAAGCTGACCTTCCCTGAACCCATGAATATTAACGGCACCGATATGACATTTAAACAGATAAAACACACAACCCTGCTCTAAGCAAGAATTTTCCATTTATCCAGTACGTGCTGTCACAGTTCTGAACAAGGTCTGATCTGGATCGTTCTGCAGCAGAGGACAGATGAGCCGTTCCCAGCGCAGCACACCCTGCACGGGCACCCCCAGCTCCCGCGTGGAACTGCCTGTTTGCCACCTACGTTAATACAATAAAAACCCAGCCGCGTGTAAAACGACACAACAGCCTCACAACAACCAACGCTGTCATTTCTGCCTTCACTGAGCGTGGTGTCAGGCCACTGGCCTG
Organism: Apaloderma vittatum; assembly: GCF_000703405.1. NCBI lineage: Eukaryota > Metazoa > Chordata > Aves > Trogoniformes > Trogonidae > Apaloderma > Apaloderma vittatum. The sequence goes on along the minus strand of NW_009707323.1, from coordinate 55,718 downwards.
ACTTTTAAGGGCACTACCTCGGTGCTCTCCAGTTGGCAGGACTGCAGAACCATACACCAACAATTAAATCACTATCTCTTTTCTCCCTCCTCCTCTAATCCGTGACTCCCTTACTTACATTTCTGTTTTAAAAATAAACCAAAACTGTTCTTCCCAGTACTGGACGGTTTATGCAGCACTCAAGCAGCAGAGTTCCACCTTTAAGAACCCTTCAGCAGCACAAGTCCACCTCTGATTCCCAATGACAGCTATTTTTGTTTTCCAGCATAATGCTGGGGTTTTTTTAAATATCAGAGTAATTTCAGGGCTCAAGAGAATGTTATTAAGGATTGCCCTTTCCTGTTCACCTCCCTCTCTGATGAGATCAGAATGTGCAAAGGCAAAGCCCTTGTTGTTTCTGTCCACAAATCAATATTTACTGCAGCAGAGGAAGGAAGGGAAGGAAGAACAGAGGATGAAACACGAGATTGGAACACGGAAAACCAAAAAAAAAAAAGCTCAGTTTCTAATAATTCTCCTTCCTCACCTTTATTCTTTCAGGTGCTGTTTATTAAGAGCGAGTGAACCACGACTACTAATATCTTGAGCCCTGTTACTATCAGAACTTCAGCAAACTAAGCGTTGCTATTTGCTGTTCAGTTCACCCACAGCATCAGTCCCTTTGCCCTTCTACGATTCGAAGCTTGGACTCCCAGGGATCTCAAATCACATTTCAGACACACCGGAGAGGAAGCAGTTTTATCATTTCTTTCATAATTACTTTGCATTCTTCTACAGCCAGACCCTCGCTACAACTAAAGCGGGAAAAACAAATAGGAGAGGGTCTACAATGGCTCTTGAGTTCCAAAAATCAACGTTTCCAGTCAAAAGAAGGAACTTGTGTGTTCTTTCCTGGCAGGTAACAGGGTAAACTGCATTCAGCGCTCGAGACTGAGTTGGGTGGAACCACGTCAGCGAACTAGAGCTGAAGTCTTCATCCACAAAACATCCCTAAATGAAGCCCAAAGGCCTCGGATCTGTCACTCCGCCATCACACCTTTTGAACAAGGCTGTGGGCTGTGTCAGTTTGGTTAATGGAAGCACTGACATTCCTGACCCTGCTACCAACACTTCCACCCCAGCAGCTTCAGCAGAACTATTTCAAATGAGGATGAAGGTGTTGTTTATTGTGAACCTCTGTCCAACTGACTGTAGAACACAGATTACACATCTGAATTTTCTTGGAATTGTAGCTGCAATGTTTTCTGGGCATTGTTATTATTCCATCCTAGCACCTTTTCTTTGGGTCCTGCTGGAACATTAATGGGATTCATCCTGTAAATTTATGACCCACCGATGATTTCAAACCATGAAATCTCATTGTTATTCTGTACAAATGTATCGCTGAAGTCTAGACACTGCAACTTTTGAGAGCTTTCTCCATTTCATTTTTTTTCTAAACCTTCCCTATGCTACTTGAGTTCTCATATTCTTGTAAATAATTCAATATATTCATCCTGAAACAGTAAAGCTTATTTTCTTACAAGAATCCAAAAGAAATACGTATATTCTCAATTTAAAAGAAAGCTCAACTTATTCACTGTAAGATCATCTTGCTAAGTTAATACTTTAGTAATTTTCTATTCATCCCAATTTTCTCTTAGGCCATTTACTATTTTTTTTAAATAATAATTAACCTTTTAAACCTTTTACTCTTTCTTCTGCTTTCTGACTAATGGAAATCCCCAAACTCACTAGTTATAATCTGCATTTAAATTGTTGGTTGCCCGTTTTGCATTTCTCAAACCAATTATTCAAATGACTGCCAAACTCCCTTTATCTTCCACTATCATTCTAGAATCAGCCTTGTTGTCAGCATTATCAGTGACAGCAATAATTACATTACTCCTTCAAAAAGTACCCTTGAACCCAGACAAACCAGTACATTCGGAACCACTGTAAGCCAGTTTTTAATATCTCTTTTTTTTCCTGCCCAGCTCCTTAAGATACTGTTATCACCTCCGTTTTGTTCTTGAACAAATTGCAATCGCCTGCATATTAGAAGATCATGACAAAACTCAGCAGGATTAGGAAAAAGTGATAAAATTTTGCCTAATGCTGATTTGTGCCAATAACAGACACCTTTTACTTAATGATTAATGCGCATGGCTGTTACATTCTGAAATGCAGATGTCACAAACTCCTATCCCAGCACAAATAAACCACTGAAACTTTATTTCACTGGTCCAGTCCTTGTGCTATGGAGTCTTCTTTCATGTTGGGGTCTAACTGTCTGTTTCTAAGTTTTTCCTCATGAAATACCTCAATCTCAGATACACACACACAATGTGATGCCAGCACAGAAACATGCCATTACCACCGTTCCAACATTCACCTTTTTGTGGTTCCCAGGCAAAATTTCACATTTAAAATTGCACTTTCATCTTTTGCACTTTCTAGATAAAAGTGCAGGCTCTGTGATCTCAGCAATTTTATGTTCCCTCAGCACCCACAAGTTTGATTTCTGACACTGGGAAGCTTCACTTTGGTGTGCTAGCCAGCATCTTGTAAGGCAAAGCACCTTAATTCAGAATGAAAAAAAAAAAAAAAAAGCCTGAGAATGAATCTGAAAGTCAGAAACAAATTACAAGGGTGCCGCAAGTATGAAGTGGTAACTCATCTTCTGCATGAGGTAATTAGCTTGTCTAAAATATTTCATCCCTACCCACAGAATCTATTTTTTCCTGGCCTTTCCCTTGCCTACCATGTCAGCACTGTAATTTAATGCAGGTTCAGATCTGCTGAGACCCGGGGCCCCAGAGCCGAGACGAACAGCTGCCTGCGCCCGCTTCGTGCGACTCAAAAGCCTTGCCAACCTTACAGCTTCCACACCGAGGATTTAACTGAACTACCTTTTTTTTTCCTTAATTTTGCAGAGTATCGTTAATAAAACTGCTCCTCACCTCAGCCAGTAAGTCAGCCTGTGCTGAGCCCATACGTAAACCAGTAAAACTGTTTCTGCCTGCTCCCAGTCCCACCACACCCATCCCAGTTGCATCCCAGTTCTCACACCTTTGCACAGCAGTGGGGAGACGCAGAACGCTTGCGCGCGTTTCCCTTTTCCTGCAGCCAAAGAAACCAACCACGCGCATTAATTTTAACGAGTTACCTCAAGGTTTTCCCACACAAGGACTCTCCAGAATATTTAACAGCTGCAATAAACGCTCAGTTAAGGTAAGAAGGTTGTAAGCGTTCCGATTTCTCGAATGCCGTCCTGGTGGATATGGCATCGATTATTAAAAAACGGTACCTGTTGCAAAGAGAAGGAACAACGGACAGTACGGATGGTGGGGAGAAAGATGTGAGCAAAGTGTCGGGGCACTGAGGACAAGCCAGAATTCCTTTGCAGGCACATGGGGAAAACCAGGCATTTTTTCAAGCATCTGTATCGTTCCAACCACGGACTCCCTCTGAACTTCAGCCAGCAGCCGCCTGCCTCCCAGCGCAGCGGATGAGAAGAGTCTCTCTGGGAAACAGTGAGAGAGGAGGACTGGTAGTCAGGGACTTTTCAGTAGAAAAAGGGAGCAGAAAGGTATTTTGAAACTTAAATATCTACAGAACTTGAGAGCAGCTTCTTTGGTGTAATCAATTATTGCTGCCAAATCATGTTTCTGGCATTCACGCAGCTGCTACGCTAAAACTCTAATGCTCACGTCATGTTAAAAAAACTCAAACATTTGACAAATCTCAAAGATCAGTGCCATTTTCAGAGCAGCCGATGTCACAGGAAAGCCCTTCCGCTCTGTATGAGATTTTTTTATCACCTGGAACAACGCTGCACATGGGGACTGCCGGGATAGAGATCACCTGCATCACTCTTCCCCTCAAGACGCTGATTCTGCAACACATTTTGGTGGGCATTTCACTTTAAATGCAGAAAGAGCCCAACCCAACTTGGTGACACTTCCACAGACAGAAACATTTTGATTTTTGACTATTTTTTGCTAGCTTTTGATGGACAACTTGAGAAGTCTGAAAGGAGCAAGGCTTCTTTTCTGAAGGATGGCACTGGAAGCAAGATACGACGAATACAATCTAATGTTCTTTAGGTTGACACAGACCATGAGCTGTGACAGCATGAAGATAACCTTTATTTTTTTTAATGCCCTTAATTTTTTTAATGTTTATTTTTTTTAATGCCCTTAAACACTATTTTTGGTAACAAAAGTTAACTAGAAGGCAACTACGTCCATATTACATTGGTTAATACATACTGAGAAAAAAATACTTCTAAGAAGCAAATTCTTATCACAGTCTATTTTAGGCCATCAACTTTAATAGAATTAGGAAAAAAAAGAGTCTAAGCCAAAATATTCATTTATTCCAGGGAAGGACTATTACTTTTAGCTCCTTATCTTTACTTCTTTGGGTCAACTTCCACTTTTGAGGTTGTCTGATCTCCTAACTCAGAATAAACTGTGCATCACTAGAATGAGTTTTAAGAAGTTGAGAACATTCAGAAATGCCTCATTTTATGTGAGACGCAATCCTGCAAAAGGGAGGCAAAATGCCAACGCAGAAATGGAATAAAAATAGCCAACAGGTTTTTTTAATCTACAGAGCCTTTTACCTCCGTTACCAGCTGAACCATCTGTTCTGCAGTTGTTCAGGTCTGCAGAAAGAAGAGTGTATAAACTGTGCTTATGTGTTTTAAAGCTTCGGCAATCTGCTGGGTGAGGGAGTTTCTTTCTGTACTTAAAAATAATGATCAGGTTTTGGTTTTTAATGATGTAATGAAAATAAACTTGCAAAACAAATTTAAGCTGAAGAGATGGCTGAACACAGCTTCAAAACAAAGTCTGGTATTTCTTCAGCTCTCCCCATACGTGGCAGAAGGGACGCGCTGTGTCCTCTCGCATCCTCTCTGCACTAACTCACCCGCTGTGCCTTCCTCCACAGATACTCACTGTAGAGACAGGGCAGGGACTGCAGCACTAACATTACACCTTGAGCACTAACCTTACACCTTGAGACTTCCCCGACATCAACATCCTCAGCGACCTCCCAAAAGCTCCTCCCATGCCTTGATGTCCCCAGGCTGAGAGGATAAAGGCACCTCGAGCCCGTGTGGGTGACACCGACAGGAGGACCACGGGCAGAAAGACAGATCATCTCCTCTGGGACTAGGCAGATGAGTGAAAAGCTCACGAGGCTGGCTAAGACCACGGTCACTGAAAACACCACGATTTGGTAAACCATCACGATAAGTTAGGCTCGACCCACGGAGCACATCAGATAATGCTTTCGAATCCCATAAAATGGGCTTAAACATGTATCATGTTTTAAAAAATTGGCTCCATGACCCGAAATCAAGAGATTCTGCGACAGAAAACTTATCTAATTTGTTTTCTTGTCCCAGCATATTTGACATAGATTACAGTTTTAAGAGCTTTGGTGAAGCTCATGAGCTACATACTCTACGGCTTCAAAGATGACGTAAATAGGACATTTGTGTAGGTTTGTTTCCACCTTCCCACTGAAGCCAAAGGGGCATCCCCTAAACCACAGAGAAAACAGAAAAGCTTTTCGGAGCAAAAAGCACAACCTAATGAACGATGGAGTCCAACCACTACTCTTCACCTTTACATCAATTTCCATACTTCCCATCTATTTCCCTGTATCTTGTCATAAAAAAAAGAGAAAGTATATATATAGCTGTCCACCCTTAACAGAATGAACAGCTGAGTTTTGTGTCAATCTGACAAGCAATCTAAGTGTTTGCCAACCCACATTGTTTTTCTTCCCCTTCTTTCTTAATTCAGCACTATATATCCCTGACTCTACGGGCACCACGAGGTGGGGAGATGACTGGATGCACCCCATTCCATTTCTGACCCTTCATGAGGGCAACACAAACCCTTACTTCCACGGAGTCGCGCCGATTTTCAAACAGGACTTTGAAAATCTCAAAGCCGAGCTGGTAAGATGGATAAAGCCCATTCAGGATACACAATTTCATTCTGTCCACTGATTATTCAGTAAGTCTGCAACAGACAGTCGCTCGCCAGTCCCTCAAAATATCGTTCTTGGGATTTCATTTAATACAAATAACATATATTATATGTATTATAATATATATTAATAACATATATTTTGTTTTTCTTGTGGGATGATGCTCCCTAACTTATTCATTATTCATGTTCTCTTAATATGCTGCAAGACAGCTGCTACACATATACTGGTTTCACCACTCTAAAAAAAGAAATGCTGAAACCTTTCATTTCCCTTTAAAGGATTTGGGGTAGAATTAATAATACACATTAATAATTCAAATTTGCTTTTTTACCTGTTGGTGGATGAGCAGTTTTCACAGTGTCTGAACAGTTTTCCGACCATACTACCAATCTTCATTAATAATACTTTTTTCTTTTTCTCTTCCCCCCCCCTCTTTCTGACTGGTTGAGGGGTAGGTTGCTTATGAAATAATATGCTTTCATAATAGGTAGTTTTTCTTTGCAGTGACTCAAAACCAGGAGAGACTTGCGACGTGTTGTAAATATTCACAAAAGATAATACCCATCAATCTATCACGGTCTTGTTAAGAGGAGCACTGCAAGTACACACCTACGGAGCACTTCTTTCCAGGCTTTTCACTACTGTGTAAATAAATACTCCATGGAAATGCTTACTCTTCTAGTGAGTCGTGGTGGGAATTTTCTACCCCCACTTACTGGCGGGAATCACAGAATCACAGAATGTCAGAGGTTGGAAGGGACTTCAAAATATCATCTAGTCCAGCCCGAATGCAATTTAAAATAATTTCACATTCCTGGCAGAGAAAAAAAAGGGGGAAAATCAGTGACAATCATTACGTGGCTCTCATCTGTTAACATCTTAAGAGGATCTAAAGGTTATAAAGCAGCCCAAGAGGTCCCGGGGACCCAGAGGGGTATTTACATCCAACCCAAGGGCATGCTGAGCCTTAAAATTCTTCCTTCTCAACTAATTCTAGTGACAGTCACTTTCCATCCTTCCTCTCTGTGGTCCCTTTTTGTTTTTTTCTGGTTCACGAGAAACCTGGTTAGAAGTATTTCCTGCACTAAATGGCTATTTTTTTGGTGCGGCGTTACAGGGCAGCGCGTTGTCACAAAAGCACGTGGCAGATTTAGGTATTGATTCTCTTTAAGGCCGGTTTATCAGATGGGAGACGGATTTTCATTTCCCTATCACCTCGGGGCCCAGAGCTCTTTTAGTACATTAACAATGATGACTTTGAAACTGTCCACTTAAAGCAGATAGCAATATATCATCCTCTATTTAGAAAATACAGTACACTCAAGTGCAGCTTAATTGCATAATCTTTACAGTTGCTGGAAACATTCATAGTATTTGAATGCATAAATGCAGTAATTCCAAAAGGGCAAAATAGGAATAAACAAGAAAGATAAGGAAATAGTTTTATCTGCCTCTGCGGTTTAACTTGAATTTATTTTTAGTTAACGATAACAGACTTCCCCCCCCAAAAAAAAATCCAAGCACTGAGCAATACCAGAAGTGTCATTTGGAACAGAGTTAAACACACTTTCGCTGTCATTAATCATGGCAAAAGTGACAGAAGAAAAATGAGCTGGCTCGGTGTATCTAATATATTAATTCTCTCGGCAGATTGGCTCAATGCATGAGCAAGTAAAAACAGGTAAACCTTTGGAAAAAGAGAGGAGTGTCAGTAGGAGGCTTTCTGTTAGTTGGAAATAGTACAACTTACCCTCCAAGAAAGCTATGAAAGTTAAAAAAATCTGAAGAGCATTGTTAAATACAGATGAATAATTATAATGAAAAATAGCCCAACTAAAGAAGCTTAACCCCTCTCTCACAGTGGCTGGGCACACAGTTTTCCTTCCCCCAGTTCCTACGTTGCCTTCAGAGGATTGACTCCTATTAGTTTGCTGGTGACCTGAATAATTCTCTCCCTTACAGCTACCCCACAGATGTGGCTTTTTCCCCAAAAAATTATTTAATTCCTACTTCTTAGTTACATTTACAAAAACAAACTTTATTTCTTGCTTTGTATTTTTCCCAGTTTGGGTAAAATTACAGCCATTCAAGACGCTCCTTGCCTACCGGTGAAATATGTGCAAGTAAATGATACGTAAAGGAATCACAGAATCACAGAATTCATATAATGGCCTAGGCTGGAAGGGACCTTAGAGATCATTTTAATCCAGCCTCCCTGTCACCAGGGACGCCACCTCTTGACTAGATCAGGCAACACATGGAGACCAAACGGGAATCGAACCCGTGACCTTGGTGTTGTTAGCGCCACGCTCAGCTGGCTGAGCTAACCGGAATATTTTTCTTTAATTCAGGAGGAATTCAAAGGTGGTGATTTCAGATCTGAACGAAAGCACTTAAGCTTCCTATTTATTTCCTGATATGTTCTAGCAGTTCTATTGCACATATGGAGCCCTTCCTAAAAATATCAGAGACCTACTTGCGAAACTGGTGACTTTGTCGACACGATGAAGCAGCATTACTGTGCAACCTTCAGAAATGCAAAAATAGCCAAAACCAGAATTGTTGCCATCAAGTTCAAAGGTGACGTGAAGGCCCAAGGGAAACAAAAGCAAAATGAGAAAGTTAAACACAACCTGTGGCTTGCATTCCGTCTGCTGGAAACCGAGAAAGTTCTTGCTCATTTGATCAAAGTTTTTACAGACGGTTCTTTTCCTGTAACAGATCATGGAACGACGAGCTCCTGGCAAAATCAGGAGATGGATAACTCTGTACGACTCACAGACTGTTCTGCCCTAAGTTATTCATATAATCCATCTGCAGCTCAGATCTTCCTTTCCCAGCCTGCTTTTTTAGCCTGCAGGTTATAGAAAGTATTTTACTGCTACACAAAGAGCGCTGAAAGCAGGACAACAACAACGGGGGCAGCAGCACATCCCAAACCCACAAACAACGACAATACTGAAATTTGAAAAGTTATAAAAAAACCTAGGGAGCAGTTCTAGCCACTTCTTCAGATTTGTGCCTGTCTGTTGGTGCTGTCACCTCCTGGCACAGTTAAAACAGCAGAAGGCTCACTGATTTATTTGGGACAGGATCCATTTGGGACTTGGGCACAAGGGGACAAGGACAAGGGGTTGGTGGGAACGGCAAGAGCTTCAGGTGAAGGCAGGAGGTGAACACCGCCCGCTCAGGCACCACAGCACAAATGGCAACAGCAAACAACACAGGATCACATTTTTTAACCGTCAGGAAAACCAAGTCAAGCTGTCAGGAAAACCAACTCAACGTGGAAATTACGAGCAGGGATGTGAGAAAGTAACAAACAACAGCCCAAACGCGAACGATGCGCCGCGGACGCCACACAACTCCAGCAGCACCTACGTTTTACAACCCGCCGCATGAGGAGAGACAGCTCCTTTGAGGTTGATTTACAGCAAGCCTACAGCCCATCTGCTCTGAAGAGCCAAGACACTAAAGATAATTTCAAAATTGAAGAGAAAAGATAAACATCGATCAGCGACGTAGCTTTCTCTTTTAACCCGCTGAACGTTTTTTTGCATCTCGACTACTAAATGGTCAATAAAACAGAGAAAAGTAGATTGAACGAATTTGTTCATTTAGTTCAAAACTGATTTAAAGCTATCAGGTCAGTAATCAATGCAAGACAAATTCAATTTTACCGAGATTAATATCGTTATTATTCAGTGCAACTCTGGAGTGGTCCCTTCAGGAGAGAGAAAAAGGTGACCTGTTAGGTTAGTAGCTGCACCAGGGGATTTTTTGAAAAAAGTACTCTGTCCTCAGGGATAGCTTGAGAAGAACTGCTGTGTCTCTCTGAATCATAATTTTCTTCCTGTTGGCTTGATGCTCTGGGAAAACATTAATAAATCTGGTGTGAGAAGATTTTTTATGGTTTTTTTCCTATCTGTAAATCATTTTAGTCAGAAAGCGCTGACGCTACCAAACCCAAACTTTTGGCAAGAATGACAGCTCTGACAAACTTCCCCAACTCTTTTCTGTAAAGCAACGTCTCAGATTGGGAATCACGCTAATTAGAGTGTCAAAAGTGAGTGGCAATGTTCCTGGATATTGACACTCGTATTACTTGAGGACATTTATTAAGGTTTCAATCTCAGGGTTTTCTTCGGATATTTCAGTCTTTTGTCTGGATTTGAGGAACTCTTTGAGGTTTGTTACTGACTTGTACGGCCAGGAGGGGACAATTCCAGGAAATCCAAGTAAAGTACAATGTAGTGAATGAAAACAGGAGATTTGCTAAGAAACAACACCGGCTTAAGGCACGGGAATATGAAATTTGCTGTGATCAAACTGCAAATGAAAATTGCCTGCAGCTTCAAAGGTCCAACCCTCAGTTCAACCACAGGAATTTATTCTTCCCTTTCAGCTTCCTCTTGAATAAATAATTTCACGAAAAATGTGGACTGACCTGACAGAGGTGGGTAAACCTGTGTTTTCAATCAGTAGCAGAACCCAGTTTATTCTATATGTCACCTTTCTGGCTACAATATTAGATAATAATCCTCAGCAATAGAAAAGCTGCATAATTTTGAACCGTTGGCCATAAAGGCAGGTGGATGACTACAATTTAGCTCTGGACCTCACCTTCCCCACGTGTGAGAAAGCTGTTGTGCACCCCGGGTGTAGGCTCAGGTTCATTTAGGGAAGAACAGACACTTGAAAATTGGATTGAATAAAATTATGGTTCTCCAGCCTCAGTTTCTGGCTATATACAGGCTCAAGGTCCTAACATTGTAAAATAAATATGCAGGTACAGTTAAATAATAAGGGGGGGGGGGAAGTGTTGACATTACGAAGGTCAAAATATAGCGTGGAAGCCCATTTTCATGCTCTTCAGACTGAGAGGCCAAAGATGGAAACTCTGCGCCACTGTCCCCAACTTATAAACCTTGTAAATTTGGATATCACTCAGTATATGAACACTAAGGCAGCTACTGTTGGTGTTGGAAAAGAACCAGCTCGCAAAAGGAGCTCTGCACTATAAAACGTTTAATAACAAGAAAGGCTTATAAATCTTCATTCCTAGTTATCAAATCACTGCAAAAATGTTGGCTAAAAAAGTCCTGAATAAATGTTAATTTAATCTTTTGGCACTTCACAAATATTTACCTTCTTTGGTTTTTCTCGCTTCCCCTTTTATTCACCAGTTATTATCCAAGTTAGGAGAAAAAAAAAAGAAATATATCTTTGCCAATTAAAAAACTTATTTGAAAAATTGCTCAGTAGAGAAGACTTTTGTCTAAAAAGAGATTAGTCATGTACTAAGCTATTTATTTGCCTGCATAGCCACGGAAGAGCAATCATTTTGCTTAAACACATCTTGCTTAAGTGGTGTTTCTTTAAAGAGCCAAGAACAGAGGAAAAGCACTTTGTTTTAATAAGGTCATGATGCTTATGAAGTAATTTGCATATTGAAGGTGAAATTCTTATCTCTATACAGTAAGGAGTATTTTTATCTATCCTTGAGACATGGAAAAACTACAAACGAGGGTTCAAGACTGGAAAACAAAACACATTCATGGGTATTTTTTGGCCCTTGTAGTTGTTCGTCCATACCTCACATTCACACCCCCTCCACAGGAGTTAAGGAGTACTTTAAATTAAGTCCCATTTATCCCTTTCAATTTGCATCTGATAGATGCATCTATAGGTATAGTAATTACCTAGGCCAGTAACAAAGCTCTGCCACAGCCTAAAATTGTCAGCACAGGATGTTAATTAGAGAGAAGGGACAGATGAGGAGTCTGTTAAGATCAGTTCTATGCAAAAAAAAAATCATTTAAATAAAAACCGAAAAGGATCATTACGCAGTCTGATGCAGATTTCAAGCCCGAATTCTGCAAGGATCTTCCATGAGACACCAGACACCCGAATGCATCTGGCAAAGCATCATCCTCAGGTTGTGAGGGACCTCTCGCTGTGCTTTTCCCGAGCTCAGACAGATGCTGTCTTCTCCTTCGTCCACTGTCTCCTTCTGCATCCTATTAATAATGGTCCGTAGCAAGGAAAATGCGCAAAACAGATTCTGAGGATTTCACAAGTCACCTGGTGTAGAGACTTTCACGCACAAAGATATCATAAGAACATGAGCCGCCAATCTCTTGCATTTACAGATAACTTTTAAACCAAGATTTTGGAGTTTGAGTTCTCAAACTATTTTCCTCCCTGGGATCGTTATTGACTAATATATAAAAGAATACAGTTCCCCTAATGATGCATCAATGCAATACATTATTACAAATGCGCTACCATCCTGATGATGTATTACTCAATAGCACGGTAGAAGCTGGCAAGAACTTGCACTGATTTGGATGATGCAAGTTTGGCTCGTTTACGTAGTTAAGAATAGGGAGGAAGAGTTCTTAGCAGGCTGGGAAAGCAACCTCGCTTACAAAAAGTTGTTAATTGTCTTAACAGAACTTGACAACTGGGGCATCTTAACTCGAAAAGGCTGATGTTACTTTTCAAATTTTCAGCAGTTTCTAAAAAAATAAAATAAAATCACCGTATCATAATTCCTTATCACTCTTTCTGCTTTAGTCTTACACTTCCAGTTGTTCAGTTTAACACCTTATTTTTGCTTTGCCCTTCTGCTTAAGCATTACTTCGCTCCTGCAAGAGAGCCCCGATTAGCTCCGTTCAAAGACTCTGCACCACCGCGGTGTGGAGAGAAGCAGCATGTTCAGAAGCTCCGACCACTCCACCAGGGTGCTGCTGACTATTCCTTCATCTCTTAATTCCTTTGCCAGGTCTTTTAATGGTTTATCAACTCTTTGATGATTGTCTCAGTCCAGGAAAGGCTGAACCAAGTCTCTCCACTCACCATTCTGTCACATCTCTGTCACTGTACCTGGGCTTTCTCTTTCTGTGTTCCCTGTCTACATTTACCACGGTGGCATTATTTAACTCCATGAAGTCAGGAAATGTAATACAAATCGAAAACCGTGCCTTATTTGCACACACTGATCACTCTTCCTGCTAGTTTCGAAGAAAAGTTTAAATAACTGGAATTAGCACTTAATCTCAAAGCGAATCAGCTCTGGCTGGATCTGTTTTGCAACTGGAAACAAAAAAAAAAGGCCCTTCCGCAGCCACACGTTGGATACCTCTTGGGTTATAGCGCATCTCTGAGAAGATAAATTGGCTACATGGGTTAGAAAGAAGAAAGGAACAAAGGAATAAAAAGGCTGATAAATCAAAACCAGGTTTGCAGTTCAGGCAGAAGAAGGGTTGTGAAAGGCTCCTGAAGTTTTCCGAGGAGAAATACATCGCATTCGTGGAAGAAGCTGAAAATATAAGAGGACTTCAAAAGGAGGGAGCATGTTGGATGGAGAGGATGGGTAATTGGGACAGAGTGGATGCTAGAGCGAAACAGTTTTAGGCTGAAGTGGTGACCAGCTACATAAAAACAGACATCAGATGCAGATGAAGTTCCAAACTATGTGCACTGGGGGAAAAAAAAAAATATAAAAATACATAAGATTTGAGGATTTAGGAGGACTTCTTCCCGAGGCACTTAATAAGTAGAAGAGCTTCTGATGGCAAAGGAGAAAGAAAAGGTTAGGCAGGATTACAACAGCTCTTTTCAAGCAGATTGGTTTGATGTGAGTCAGACCCGACTACATGGGATGATGTTTATAGAAAAACCCATTTGTAACAGCTATAGCTTCATGGTTGAATGAATGAAAAGGTATTTTCTATACTTAAATGAAACTGGGATGTAGCACAATGTAACAGGGAAGTTGAGTTCTGAGAACGGCTTTAAAATAGAAAAAGAAAAGAAATCAAAAGAGCACAAGGGGCAACGACCTTTGCCTATGAGAATCTTACTGATTTCTGGATTTTCATTTTGTTTACTTCTACGGAAAGTTATCCTGTGCCAAAATTTATAGCTGTGGTACCCATGAATCAGAACTGTAGTCTTATTGGAAGCTGTCAAGTGCAGCACAGAACACTTGGATTTTATTCAAAAAGCAATCTAATCATGGTGTGCTCAGATAAAAAGGCAAAAGCATGAGATCAAGAGACAGACACATCCAGCGATGAACACAAGTTAATTGGAAGTCTCAGCTGAAAATAAAGACCTGGACCCATATTCTGGAGCTAGAGCAGGTCAGAAATACTTGACAGAACATCCACCCCACATGGGAAACCAAAGGGAAGACAAAAAACAACCGAGTGTCATTTTTTGTCTCTCCTTGCCACTTCCCAGCCCTCCCATTAGGGGTGAGCAGTGCTAACGCTCCAGATAGGACGGCGGAATCGCTCAGGAAAAGACATCAAACTCCTGTAAATGTACATGGAATAGAGTTCTTCCCACTTTTTAAAGGATGCATGAGGGTTACTCATTGGAATCGCGTATTCATCAGATCAATTCCAAGGTGACCGAGAGTGCTTCCTGATCTCAGGTCAAGAACCATGTGTTGGTATCTAGTGAGGCTGCATTTTCCTGCTGTTGAAGAACAGTTAATTTTGCGGGAGCGCTCTTATTCAGGTCATTGCAAATGCTCATTAAATAAAGACTTTGCAGTCCGTCAGAATGAGGAAATCAAGGACCTTAACATAAAAATCAAACATATAGAGAAATAAAATAGATCACTTCTTACCATTTCGAGTGAGTGTTAAACCTACACGTTCCTCAGTTACTGGCAGGTTCTAGTTTATGTATAAAACGACCTGTGGCCTTTCTATTGAGAGAAACTGATTTAGAAAAGCCTCTTCTAGAAGACAAGGCAAGCAGCAAAATCTTATTCCTGAAGCATAAGTCATTTCCACTCCACGCGGAAGACACCAGTAGATGGAATGAGGCACTAGCATTATTCAGACCTACATTAAACTTATTTCTGAGGATATGAGGACCCATAAAGGCTGTTAACAGAGAAAATTTCAGAGCATTTGCAGAAGCAAACAAGCAGGGTCAGCACTGCTGCAGAAACGAACTCTCTCTCTACCTGAGCACCAGAAAGTCCGTATTTTGCCCATGCTAAAAATGTTTTGCAGCTAAGGTATAACTAAATCGCATTTTAACCATGTTACTTAATCACCCCTATTTTTATGTCTAAAATGTAACTTGACTCAGGGGCAGTGTTACGATGCGGTACCCATCTACGCTAGTAAACTAAATCACGTTATCCGTTTCAAGTGATGACAGTGCTCTGACTGGATTTTGCACTACAGAAGAACCCCAAATGTTATGAGAGAAGTCAGTACGAAAAGAGAAAATGTTTGTATGGACATAAATACAGAATCACATCTCTTGATGAACGGCAGAGATTTACTGGTGGGAAAAAAGCAAAAGAAATGTTTTTTAACTTCTGAATAGGATGGACTAGAGAAAAGGTAGTGGGCAACCCGAAGAGTCCTATTTGTGCTTTTTAAAAAGCTGTATATGCTATGCAAGTACAAAGCAGAAAAATAAGAATTTCCATGGATCAGCAAAAATATTCTTGTATTTAGGCATGGCCAGAGGTACTGGCAGACAGCAAAATGTTAGAGAAAAAATAAGCATCTGAAGGAAAGCTGCTGGGCCAGTGTGTTGGAATTCTCTGGTACAGAAACGAGGCAGAGAAGTGCTCAGTTTCCAGAACGACTACTTCTAACGATGACACAAAAATAGTAAAAATACCACCGAACCACCAGATACACAGCGGTGGAGTAGATTTCGTATATGGGTGGATACAGACAGCCCAGGGTTGGCAAAAGCAAGGCAATAATCTGGGTACCAAAAATAAACATGGAAATCACTCTTGAATACAGAAATGATACAGGAGATCTTGTGGTGATTGCAAATAATAAAACCATCTGTCCAGGAGTAAGAAGCACGACGCTGGGCAAACAAGGGAATGAAGCATAAATCAGAGAAAAGGCACCCTGGCAGCGGGAAAGATGCTACTGAAAGCTCATCTGCAAAAATTATGTGCAATTCTGATTTCCACATAAAGTCATCGCAGAAACGAAGCAGGTGCGGGTGGGAGTCATCAATCCACCCAGAATTTGGGGGAGCTGTAGCTCTGCAAGATGGATTTGCCAGACTTTGGCCAACATTTGCAAGACCCTGATGCCAGCAGGGCTGGTTAAAAGCAAACAATTCAACCTGTGCAACCCAAGTGGTGAAGGACAAGAGCAGAAAGGAAGAGTGCTCACAGAAATCAAAAGGTGGCTTTCCACAAAGGTCGATAGTAGTCCCATATAGAGATCTTTATCTCATGTTATTTAGACTCCTAGAAGGTATTTCCAACAGTATTCTCATACCGAAAATGTATGGGACTACACAGAGACAGGCATGTAGAGAGATGGATTACCAGACACAGACAGCTTTCCAGGGCTAAAACCTCCAGTTTGGTTTTTTTTTAATTTTTTAAATTTTTTTTAAGCAGCACATACGGACAAGAAACTCAAAACTGATTTTTCCTCTAACTGCACACTCCTCCTGGTTTGAGTAATTTAGAGAGAGTTGTACCATGGTCCATCTCCTGCTGACTGGCAAAAATGGAAGAAAGAGACCATGGCAGTCTCATTCTGCGGCTTAAATAGCCGATTAACACATGATAGGATTGGGATGAATTTTGACAGAGATAAGGATTACAGTGTCTGCATTCTGAACAGGATATATTTTACACAAGATTCACTCCACCTACTTAAACTTTAATGAAAAAAGGCACTTAACGTGAACATACTGCTGCTGCAAACGTGAGGTGTATTTCTTCTGAGGTTTTCTAGAATTTTAAGGCTGAATCATTGGTTTATCTCAATTTATTGCTGCATTCTACTTCCAGCAAGGGTTGTTGCATTGGTACAGCCAGAGACCTTGGAACTGATCATCTTTCGTAAGAACACATAATCAGTTTTACCCATCACATTGGAAATTTGGTTTCATCCGTGTGACCTCACCGTTTCAAGAATACTTGCAAACCAAAAGGTAGGATGCACAACTACAGAATGAAACCACAAAATAAATCAGGTGAAAAAGACAAAAAAGTGCTGCTGACTCTTCCTTTTGTATTTAAGTTTGATGGCAGTGACTACTGAGGTGGTGGAACAGCTGAAAATACTTTAAAGGAGCTACCTGAGAATGGAGAGAAAGAGGCATCTTCACTTCTGGCAGCGCGAATGCTCCGATTAATAACACTATCCCTGGAAAAGCACACAGATGCTACCTAAAGCATTAAGAACAACCTAATTGTTGTGCTGGGACAAATACTTGGTACAAAATCTGCATAGCTGTAATAGAATTAAATAATAATAATAACATATAACCTTACCAGGGGGTTGGAACTAGATGATCTCCAAAGTCCCCTCCAAACCAAAGCTTTCTATGATTAACTAAATTGAGACATTTCTCAATAAACCGACTTTTACCCCTGTAAACTTGTGATTCTGACCTCACCTCATCATTCTAGCAAACCAGACAGATGAAAGGATGCAAGAAGGTTATGAAAGAGAAGATATTCGGTGCCCTGGGCACCTGGAGGAACAGGAACAGAGAGACCGTTGCTGGGGCTGACAAGCGATGAAGAAGGCCACTCGTGGAGATGCCGCTTTTTATACATTCCCCATCTCTCCCAAAATGCTGTTTATACATACACAGACACACAAATGGTTCTTGATTTCTTTTGATAGCCTTTTTTTAACACAGTAGACATCAGTTTGCACATATCAATAATTAAAAAAACCCAATAAGATACGTTTCTACCTCGATTCATATTTTCTCTAATTTCTTTCAGAATTTTAACACAGATACAGTTTCAGGGTAATTCACAAATTACATGGGAGATGAAAACATTTTTAAATCTGCAGAAAGCTTCACTGTACTTATTTATTTCATAGTAAAGCTAAAGAAAAGCTTGAAAATTCCAAAAAGGTAGCTCACTGATGTGAATGCAAGTCCAGTATCAGCACTTATTTTTCATTTGCCTATTCTCCTTTTCCTTTATAATGGAAGGAATAGTTTTAGGAATGGTCTTTTCGAAGGCATCATTCTCAAGCACTCTTAACTTGATAAACTGCTTCGTGCCCCTCCAACCCATTTCTCTCCAAAGAACAAGGAGAACAGAGACGGAAAGATTAAAGGAAAGGTGAAAATAGAAATCTGGTTTTCTACAATCCTTTAAAATAATTAAAAAACAGAACTATGAATCCAAACACTAACTTTTTGCTGCATGACCTCCTCAGCTATATACGCAGCTATAGCACAACCTTGCATTAATAATGAAATCAGACAATTTTATACCTTTTTAATAATGTATGCCAAATATATTTGGGTTTCGGAAGGACAGTATTCATTGATCGATAAGGATGCATTACCTCCAACCTGGAAATTTCTAAGGAGCTTTCATCTCCTGTGCAACTCTAAATAATTCAGAATGCAATTTCAGTTGGGTTATTTTGTTTGTATTTTTTTCTTATTAATTTTGTATTTTTTTTTATCAAAAGAAAAGCTGAGAGACTTACAGGAAAGGGTCAACTGTCCCATCTCGCATTACTCAAAAAGTTCCAAAGAAATCATCTTGAAAAGTCCCACGAGTGAGGATATGGCTGTCTAATTCTTAGTTTTTAGAACACTACCCACTGTATTTGTACAGTGTTACATGTATATTTAATAATGACTGTAATAACAGTAGCAAATAACAGCAAGTTCTTGTTTAAAGGACATAATAATTTCTTTAAAGTTATTTGTTCATTTTACCCTAGGATTGGAACAGTTCATCCTTGTCAACTCTCAGCGTGACAACAGAAATTTTGTTCAGGTTTCTAAGTGGAAAAGTAAATTTAAATATGCAAGAAATGATTACTAATTTGTACCGCAGATCTGCATTCACACCAAAGGTGAATTCTTGAGTAAGGTACCGACAAAACTATGCAGCTCAGAGATTTACAGGCTTATCTGGGGAATATTTTAATATTAATGAATTTCCAGCAAGGTTAGATTTTTATTTCCCCTATCTATAATTAGTGGGGGGGAGAAGAAAGGATAAGAACAAACAGATGCCATGGTGACACTGAAAAAATAAAAAAGAAGAAAGACACATGGAATAAACAGTATCTCAGAGAAGTTAATTAGGAGGACTCTGCAGTTCCTAAGGCTTTTTGAATGGTCAGTTCAAGAGATAATAATATCATCAAGAGATAATAATATCATCAAGAGATTATTGTAGGATTCTACAGAGCAGCGGTCAAGGACTGCATCAGATTTTAGGGAGAAAAGTTGCACTACGTGAAACCAATTAAGAAGGGTATGTTTTCATCACTATAGTCAGCGAAGGCACAGGGACAAATCCCAAAGTCATACATCAGCGGATGCAAATTAATCACCTCACAACAACTAATAGGCTCCTTTAGGGCTTCTCAGATCATCAAGTCAAGCGATGTTTTGAGTGCTTCTGTAACAAGAGAGGATTTAACAAGATGTAAAGACATAAAACAATAATCCAAGGAGTTATTGGATCATCATTCTCTAACGTGCCCACTCTCACCTAACTGATGTTTCCTCTCACCTTCCCAGGAAGACCCTCGCACCAATTTTGACCACTATGGTTTCCAGGCATTTGACGGGACCCAGTTTACACAAATTCAACTAAATATACACATCATCATTTAACAGTGTGTCTTTCTGTGGACCAGTATGGCAACAGGAGAACGCAGACGTCCCCAGGGTAATTTTAAGCTGCCTCATCAGACCCTTCGGCAGCCCAGACGTAGCTGCAACGTGAGCGGAGCACCCGGGTGACACCTGTGCCCCACACACCTCTGCCACGCCACGTAACAGAGCACAGACTTATTTCTTGCTTCACGTTTCAGAATGCCACTGAATTGCATCGAGGTTTCTCACAAAGCTGCTGAATAGCTTTAACGATTTTGCTGTGTCCAACCAGCTCTGAAGGAAACGCTCTCGGTCCTTCATCGTGTTTTCACACAGGACTCTTTGGTGTTGAGGAAACCCTGGTGTGCAGCTAGAGCTAAAGGGCACTGCAGCTCCTACAAGGAATTCAAAAGCATCTAAGCACTTCCATGGTCTTTGGAATTGCTTGGGCACCCTAAATCACCTGGATTTAGGGCTCTGTGAGCAGCTGTTGCATTTACACGGTGAGGGAAACCCTGCAAATAATCAATCCCCTCCCTCCAAGCATCTGAGCGAGCAGGAAGGTCAGATCCAAACACGGATACTCCAAAAAGAGATTGTGACTTTAGAGAAGCAAGATCCACAATAGAGTTTAGCCTGTATGAAATAGGAACCAGGACACCTGCTAAAGCCGAGCTCTCCCGTTTCTTTCTTACTAAAGACAAAACCCAAGCAGGTCACATTTTTAATGCAATAACCCAGTTTTGTTGGGGAGGACCAAAATAAAAGGCCGAATTGACAACCCCTTGCCACGATCGACATCCAAACCCATGCAGGTACAGAAACTCAAGCAGTGCTTCTCCGCTCCAAACAGCACCAACCGCACTCAAATGTAATTGCTGAGGTTTGGGTTTCGCTACCTGTAGTCACACGCCGCAACGAAATTAGATTAGGAACAGCTGAAATCATGCTTGTTCTGTTCTTGATTGCATCTGGGAGCTCCAGCACATCAGTGAAGACGTATTAACACAGTTCCCGTCCTGGAAATTCAATTATAAGCCCTGCTCCCATGTTCTACAGGCAAAGTCTGTTTACAGGACATGTTAACAGCTATGCAAACCTCGGGAGAGCTTAACTTGTCTTTATCTTTCTAGCGGCGAAGTGCAAAGCTTAGGGTGGAAATAACTTCTCGCTGGAAATAAAGCCAAACGACTCCTACGTGTTGACCTCCTGGAGCGGAGCCTACGACTTCCAGCAGATACTTCTATGAGGCCAGAGGACACCTGGAGGCAGAGGAACCCCAGACACCCCTCACAAAGCATCGGCTCCAGAACAACGCTTACGGCATCACCCCCTTCCACTCCTCCCCTATAAAACAGCACAGATTTTTAATTATTTTATACCTGGGAGAACAGTTTCTAAAGGCAGGTGACGACATGCCACTGAAGCACCACTCACGGCTGGGCTGCCCTGACATTCCTCGGGATAGAGAACATCTGTATGGTACAGATTTTTAATTTTTTTTTTCAGGTGCAAAAAAGGATCTGTGCCCGTTGCCGACTTTGCAGAGCCCGCTCCGATTGCTGGGGCAGGTAAGAGGCAGGTGAGCGGTGGAGACTCTCCAGCATCCCAGCCTGAGAGAGGGACAACTCCAGAGTCAAGACCGAGGCATTTCAGGGACTTGGTAACAAATGAGCTTTTGCACCCAGGTAACCTCAAGGGCAAAAGGAAAATACCAGAGAGATGTTAACTATACTTTAAGGGAATGGACTTGCACTTACACAGCCATTCAAGTCAAGGTCCGGCTGCTTAACTTCTTGTTGGATTTATGCTTAGAGGTAACAGAAACAAGAATAATCTCTGATTTTCTACCTGCAGTCGACATTTCCAGAGAGCAGCAAAGGAACTTTGGTCCCAACAAGACATAAATATTGGCAGATAACATCCAGTTGTACTTTCAACTAAAACATTACTTATTCTCTTGAGCGATTCTCCAAAACCATTGTTGTAATTTTTCTGGTTTCACAGGACAAGGAAGTAACTTATATCGCTTCCCCCCACTATATAATGCTTGAGTAGGGTAATGTATAACCCTTTCTTCAATATGATGTAGCACTCATATAAATAAGGTGAAATATTAACTCTGAGCACTGCACAGTGGCTTTGAATTTCCTCTCCAGTATCGATTTTGGTTTATTATATTCTAATAAGCAAGACCAAACTCTGAATCCTACTTTATAGTAAATGACATTTAATAATGTAAAATCTATCCAACGCGCATGAACTCTTTTCACAGCTCACACTGACTTCAGAGGGGACTTCTGAAGGCCAATACCTTGCAGGATCAAGCGCGTGCTGTTATTGCAATTCAGCTTGGCTACGCACGGCCAAAAGAGAAGAAATATGGAGAGCCAGGAGCCACCCTTATAAGTGTATTTGGGGTTTTCTCTTTAATGTGCATGAAGGCCTTCTTGCCACAAATATCTGATGCTTTACCAGATTTCTAAAGCTTCGGTTTCTCCCTGATTCTCTGCTCTCTCCTTTCAAAGCAAAGACGGGAGAGCAAGCTGCGCAATCCTTTCAGGGAGAGCACAGGGAGCCAAGAAGGAAAAGAAAAGGGAAAGAAAAACGCTGGTGCATGAGATCTGGCAGGTGGCAAATACACAGTAGATTTCAGTAACTACTTTGCTATAGCCCAACACAAAGCAATCATTATATGCAATGCTGCTGCACAATAAAATACAATACGCAGAAAGACTCGCTATGATAGAAAGACACTGATTTGTGATACCCTGAACTAAGCCGAACATCCTCAGATGTAATCATCTTTTAAGATGCTATTTCTTCCGAAGAAGCCATGCAATTATTTACAAAGAATCGTAAACACACAATGAAAGTCAGACTTTAAATTGCCCGCGCGTATGCCATCTGTCAAAATAATTTTTTAAAAACAAGTCAAAGTTTGTCAATTTATTTTGCCGCTGATGGCATAAGCAGGACTGGGATCAGCGTGTGATAGAGTAGATACATAAAAACATTCACTTCCCATTTCTCACTCAGTGCCTGGCCCTCACAGCCTGAAGATGAATGAAATAATCATCCTTAAAGAGCTTTGCCATCGAAAAGGAAATAATTTAAAGAGTACAAATTAGCGGTTCCAAAAAACAAAACCATGCTACTCCACTGCCGCTCACTATTTAAAATACTTCCAAAAATCGCCAGAGATTTTTTTAAAATGGATCTTCTGGTGCAGATCTTATTGGTTCATATATGTTTTTATATGTAAATTTAGGAATTTTATATAGGAATTTAGGAATTTAAAACAAATATGCCTCTATATTTTGCAGAATGAAGAAGTGAGGGCAATCTACAAAGATAGAAAGAATCTGGGCTTCATTACAGGCAACGGAAAGATCCTTCTGCTTCTTTGTGCTGTTCTCACGGACGTGGGGACTTGCACCTCTGCTTCACAGCAGTCAGAGGTGTCCTAACAGCAGCTGGGTCACACTCAAATTGACAAATCCTGTTTGGGACATCTTCATCTGTATGATGAACCTGCTTATAATTTAGGCTTCTATCTTCCTACTGAAATTGCCAAATGATGGTATTTTCCTCGCAAAATTCGCCACCCCATGCAGCTGACCTTCTCGCTGCCCAGCACAGCCGTTTTCTGACGGGAGGGGTGGAACAAGGACGATGGGTACGCACACGTTATCTGAGGCAGAAGCGCAGATTGTGTCGGCAAAAGGGATTTAGGAAGGGAATTCCAATCTTCACCCTGGTTGCACCTCCAAAAAAGCTGCCAAGGAGTTCTCCTTGGCTGTGGACTTGCATCACTTCTGAAATGCTATCAGGGGCCGGTTAGCTCAGTCGGTTGAGCGTGGTGCTGACAACATCAAGGTCATGGGTTCGATCCCTGCTCAGTCCCCAGGTGTTGCCTGATCTAGTTGAGAGGCATCCCTGCCCATGACAGGGAGGTTGGATTAAATGATCTCTAAGGTCCCTTCCAGCCTTGGGCATTTTATGATTCTATTTATGTTTTTTCCACCCCTTGGCTAATATACACTGAAATTTACACCAGGAGTCATCATAACCCACAAACGACCAAATATAACGCCCATAAATGTATAAAGGAAAGTTCCAGCAGGGACTCAGAACACCAGAACACTCTCTATTAAAGTCATAAACGGGCGTAATATAAAGTGTTAGATGTGGACTCCTTCCTCACCAGCAAAATCCAGCAGCTCCACATTATATTCAAGCAGAGAAGTGAACGGCCGCAAGGCTGCCAGCGCTGGCTGTAAAGCTGCTGCTTGGGTTTGGCCTCTAATGTCTAACAAAACAAAAAATAAATACACCTTCAATAGTCAAAACGTAATTAAAAAATAGAATTTCAGTCTGGCTGAAGGTCCCCCTCCAGGTGAAAAGTCAGCTTAGCTGCTCCACTGAAAAATACTATTTTCACTGACAGCACGGCAGAACAGAATTTCTTTAACAAACCCCGTGCCAGGATTTTTAAAAATTAAAGTGCATACATTTAAAATAGTACAGAAATGGGATCAAGCAGAGGGTGAAGTTATTTCTACAAACTATGACACTAATTTCTCTTGGGAAGTTTATTCCAAACTTTCTGTTAATTAATAGAAACTGGTTATCATATAAAAAATCCAAATCGGATACAGATGACAAATTAGGGAGGACACTGAACGGTGAACAATTCCTACCACAGATATATTATAAATCATGTTGGAAGAATTATTTTATTCCTCAAAACTTGAGGGGAAAAAAAAGTTAGATTTTTTTTTTGGCCTCCCATTTTATTCTTTAAAAAACTGATGTATATGTTAAGTTCGTTCCCGTTCTCATTCAAGTCGTAAAATCAAAAGGTATTTTTGGCAAGCAGACTGCTGAAAGTGCATGTAACTCTAAAATCCAGCCCTTGAATTTAGATCCAACTAACGTTAAGAAATTTGTCTATAATTCCATAAATTAAAGTTTAAAATTAATACTGGTTATTTTATTTTAAAGTATATTTTTATTTCAGCAATTGGACACTAGTTCTAGCTGTCGCAATAGGCGATTAGAAATCCTGCACGGTATGACTGAAACAGGATTTATTTATTTTTTTCCTTAGTATATTAAACTATTCTAGAATCAGCACGTTATCATCTTGCTTTGCATATTCACTCCATGTCTCTCTGAAGGCTTCATCAGAAATTCCATTGCATATGATTTAAAATATATATTTTCCTCAAACTATTTGAATAAGTAATGAATAAAAGAAATTTCATCCATCTTTATTAATGAGGTCATAAATCGGGGGGTTACATTAAGAAGAGCTTGTATTTATTGCTCGGCTTGCATTACAGACACGGTGGAAACTACTAAGCAGTTTCCTCCTCCTGTCAATATTCTGAATAATTCAGAAAGGAATTTTAGATGACTTTTCATCCATGCATTTACCATTTAAAATGTGCGTGTATATGTATTTTTTCAGTATAATACCGTAACAACTATGCAGCAGTCTTCTGAAATTATCAACTTATCTTCCCAAATCATTGAATGGAAACTCAATTACGATTTAGTCAACTTTTTCTGCATGTCAATCCTTAAAATTCCTGTTGAACAGGAGCCTCTTGGTTACACGGGGACCTCTAACTCTCCTCCGTGACACCTTTATGATCCTCCTCCCCATAACTCTCATTTGGTGAGAGCTGAGGAGACATTTCTTGCTCCTGATGAACAACTTTTCATAAGAACTTTTAGCTTACAATTCTTGAAGTTTTCCTTTAATGATTTTTCTGTGTCAACACGTGGAAGACAAACTAACCCTGCCCCCTCCAGCTGTCCTGCCACACAGCACTTCCCCTTGGAGCACACGCCAACTACACGCACATTCTCAAAATGCTAAACATATAGTCAGGTAACATAAAGTTTTAAATATAAAATTAATTAGAACTTGATTTGAGATGTGTAAAAATATAAGCAAGCTTAAACTGGGATTCCTCCCTGCCCTGGTATTACAGTGGGAGAATAGACTCTTGCAAATAATTAAACATTGCAATTCAGTGTAATAACTTATTAATGAAGACAAAGTATCCTATTGCCAGGACCTTGAAAAATCTGTTTTACGATTATGACACTGCCGAAAAGATTATTGTCTCCTTTAGCTATCAGCAACGCTCCCCACCCTCCGGCGGAGAACCCGGAGGAGAAATTTGCAGAACAACATTCTGCTTTTAGCACACCTCTTTCCCAGCTTACGGTTACGATTAGAGGAGGAACTTAGAGGAGTTAAGCCTGTGTAACCACGCTGAGGTGAGGGGTAGCTGAAGTGGCAAAACTAATTTAGCAGCGTTTTACGACTACGGGCTCGCCGGCATGCAGCGGTGATGAAGTACCCAGTGTAGCCTCCGCCAGCAGAGAAGGTCTCGGTCCTTCAGAGGAGACCAGGTCCAGGTTAATTCCCCCCTGCGCAGGGCTCGGGGCTCATTAAACTGCAGAGAAACCACCCAAGACATCTCGCACGCAACCCGCGGAGAACGTTGCCTGGCTTCGCTGAGGAAGAGGGGGAAATCTGCTGCCGGGGGATGACGGTGCTCACAGCAACAGTGGGAAATGCTACAAGCAAACTGGTTTGCAAGAGCGTTTCACGTTTCCCACTCATTTTCTTTGATGTTTTATATCTTTGGTCGCTGGGAAAAATATGGATCTGCTCCTCATTTCTACACAATACTAG
The DNA here is from genome assembly GCF_000703405.1 of Apaloderma vittatum. NCBI lineage: Eukaryota > Metazoa > Chordata > Aves > Trogoniformes > Trogonidae > Apaloderma > Apaloderma vittatum. The sequence goes on along the minus strand of NW_009707323.1, from coordinate 29,388 downwards.
GGCAGCTGCTTAACAGCACTATTACAAACCCACATTCTTTTGCTTCCTAATTCAGTTGTATTTTAGCTACTTGTGTTTTCATTATTTAATGTTAGTTGTAGTGGAATCCATACGTGTATAGTGCCTAACAGTAAATTAAGCAAATTAATTTTCCAATCTCAAACACCTTGTAACGCTGAAATACAGTAAGACACTCCCTAGCAAATCATTTCAGTTCATATTTCTTATTAATTAGAATAACTTTGTTCTTCTTTGCACAACAGATAACTATTACGAGCCGAGCAGAACTTACACGCATACTCTAGTTTTAAGTATTAGCATAAATATATAATAATATTTTTAATTATTTCCTCTGTGGATAAATTTTTGCCTTAACTGCCAAATATTTCTTCATGATATAATGAACCAATATGCTCTCCTTGAGGCAAGGGAATTCTCTGAGATTCCCTCAATCTTTGCAGCTGAACATGTTCAGCATATTTAGCTTTAAAAAAGCAGCATTCAGCTCACCATCTCCACACTTCAGCCAAGCTCCAGAGGAACCCGAACAGTCCGAGGAGCTACATCCCACCGAGACGTGGCAAGAAGTCACTTGCAACACAGGCACACAAAAATTCTTTTTTTTTTTCCATCTGGTCAACCAACTAGCATACTGGAAAATGCATCTGGAAGACCTCTCTAAATCAGAACCAACTGAAAAATGTGGCATGGCTTCTCCATTTCTAGTTGATGAAGATGTTTTCGAGGAATGGAAGGACAGCCTTGTAGAACGATCCTGAATTCAAAAAGAAACAAACTCCAGCAATAAAGAATTTCTGGAATAACCTATCAGATCATTTTCTACACAACACGATTGTTGTGGAGGCTTCACTTTCTCTGGAGAGAAGCACCAGAACAGGGACCACAGTGCCAGGAAAAAATATCTTTTTTAGCTATAAAGCCACACCACAGTCATCTGAAACTACCGCATCCATAAAAGCTGAAAAGACCCAAGGAAAGTGCTGAACTGAGAAGAGGTAGCAGGAAATCTCTTGAGTAGGAAAATTAAGACCAAAAAACCATACTTTAGATGGTTTTTCAACAGAAATTGCACTGAGAAAGCAGAGGCTTGTGCATCTCCAAGGAGTTCGTCTCTCTCTCAGTAACTACTTTGATCTAGAGAGCAACTTGTCTGTTTCCCCCCTCAGAGGCACATTAAAAACCTTGAAAGTCCTAAAAAGTTCAATTTGAAGATTCATGTCTAAAACACACAAGTGTGGGCGTCCATCCGCATGAGTCCCACTGAAACCGGTCACGCTTCAGAGCCGCGAGAAATGCACAGATACTCCGGCAACCCAAGTGTCACCGCAACCGGTGATGGTGACCACACCAGCTATTGCTTCTTCATTGAGAGAGAAATTCATTTTAGTTACCAAGCTGGCCTTGCGTTTTCTGTTTTATGTGCACAGTTAGAACTGCCCACTGTCACCGAATCGTACAACATCTGGACCTGACAGCACCAGCAGCCCAGTGACATAGTTTCTCCCTGCCCATTTCTGCCGAACGAGACTGAGGTTGCTACATCTCCCGTATCACTCAAAACCCCCTTTTATTACATTATGGTAGTGCCTTTCAGGGTTTAAGTCAAACATATACCTCAACTTCATAGCAGCTTGTTCCCTCTAATTTTGCTTTATGCTTTTACGGAAACTCTAAGCTTACTACTAAATGGAAGTTACTCTTCAATGTTGTTTCGAAAACTACCGCAACAAGTGTTATTAGTAAACAGCTAAACTTAGCGCTGACATCTGCTTGATATCTCCGTCTCTGAGGAGCACCGGGGACTATAGACACGAAATCCTGCTGCTCTGCTTTGCTGTCAACTTACCAAAGAGCTGTCACTTAGCACACACCTCAGCAATGACGATGTAGTGGGGATAATCTATAAATTGTAAAATAGAGTGCTGCAGCGCTGGCTGAAACGAGCAAACGCAAGAGATTCAGAGCGCCCTGGTACTCGTAATGCTCGGTTTACCCGGGCACGCATCAAATCAGTACTGAATACGGCTCATTTTAAAGAAACATTTCCTTCTGCTTGCAACTGTCTTAACAAGCCCTTTAAGTCTTCCCATCTATTCTATATTCTCTTTTTTAGAAATAAGAGTTAGTCATGTACATGCCTGCAACTAAGCGCCGGTGGTCCCTTCCAAATTTGCACTAACACCGATATCCACAGATTTTAAAATCTCTCCAGCCTAGTAAAACATAGCACCTGGGAATATGCGATAGAGACAGCAGGAAAACAAGCAAACGCAGCTGTGTGAGCAGCTCAGGTGAGGAGAAATAGGCAGCTGTATGCACCCTGGAATTCTCCAGCATTTTATATTTTGCAAACGAGCGAGCTCAGATTTATTTCTCTTTTTTAAAAAGTTTTTGCCTGATCTCCAGTGACAAACATTGTAACTTTAAGAAGGCTGCTGCATTGCATCAAGCCAGTCTAAGTGTCCACTGAGAAAAGACAGTTTTATTTTTTAAGCGGCCACATCAAAGCTGATAATAGGCACAACCATTAAAAGCTGATCTTTACAAATCTCAGCAACAAGCAGGTCTTACCGGTTCCCATTCCAGAACACTCATCTCATCCTGCATTTTATAATATCAGCTGAAAGGTTTAGGACCTAGCATAAAGAAAAGAAATGCAAGGGACCAAATATGAATTATACATGGAAAAGTTAGCTTGAAATTTTTATGGAAGTTTCCAGCGTGACCTTCTCAGGAGGCAGAGAAGTAATCCTAATAAATCTGAGCTAATTCTTCCCTCATTTCCTCAGGGATCCACCAGATTGACTCCCTACCTGAAACACTGTGTATGCTGAACCCCAAAGGCTCGATGGGTTGAGGTCGTGACGGGCTCTTTCAAAATAGTTTTAATATGACCTAAACACAACAATGTAGCCCAGGTTTATTCTACTCAAGAAATCGATGCCGTCCGCTTAGTTCACTTCTTGCCATCCGACCATTAATTTATTTTTCCCAAAGACACCTATTTGTAAGAATTCTCATTCTATTGCAAGTGTTGCAATAAACGACATCATCAGATTAACTGATTCAAGAGGAAAAAAAAACCCAGAAATAATAATAACGATGGGGATTTCATTCCCATCTTTACTCTTGCTTGTTTGTTGCTTGTACATGATGGAAACTACTGGATCTTCACCAGCCTTAAAAAGTGATTTACTGAACCAAGAAAAAAAAAAAAAAAAGACTCAACAGTTAAAGAACCTGGGCTTAATTTATTTATTTTTCTAGCAGCTTCCACAATTCTCATTCCAAGGTTTTAAAAAAGTGCAGATTTAGCCCTACTATATAAAGTGAAACATTGCAAATAAATTCATAACTTTTTGTTCGTTTTTTTTTGGTGGTGGTGGTGGTTTTTTGTGGGTTGTTCTGGTGATGGTGGTTTTGCTTTTGTTCTCAAATCACTTATAGTCATCAGAGGAGAAATCAGGAAGGAGGGAGCCATTCAGTATAATCAAACTCCTACTTCAGGACTTCAGTAGAAGAAATTGTTTTAAATTTTTTGCTGTTCTTAACACAGATATTAGGCAGGATACCTGTGAGCTTAGAGTCCTTCATGTGAAAGAACTACTTCAAACCTTCTATCAAATCTACAGATTTGCTGCTTAAATTATCAATTTCCTCAAGTAAACATCTGTTACTCCGAAGGATATGAAAAATTTAAGCAGCTCCTATAAAATAAGCATGAAAGCACTATTTCAAAATAAACTAAATGCTGGTGCTTTAGCATTTGGACTTAACACGACAGGAGAAAAAAATATTTGAAAGGTTTAGGAAGTGAACTTTGGGAGAAAGTTAAACTTGGGTTATTGATTTAGAAGCCAGCATACTAATCTCTTATTATTTAAAAGGAGAAATAACTCAGCATAGGAGATAATCTACTTGTCTTATATTCTACATCTCCTGCAAGAATTTTCCTGCTCATGCATAGATAGAGTCTTATCTAGTCCTTACTGAAGTCAATAGCAGGTTGCTTGCCTGTTTTTTAAATAGCAGCTGCACTGGGTATCTATGGAGAATGAAAAAGTGAAAGGATTACAGTTTTGACCTGTTAAAATTGATTTATAAGAGGGAAATTTTTTTCCCCCTCCTATTATGTCCAAGTGATAAATTGGTCTTTCAGATAAGGCTGCGTGAAAAACTGATTTGTCAATCGTAGCTTGACCAAAAAAATTGGAAAATTACTCACTTCAATTAAAATATGCAACGATTTTTGTGGTGTGTTCTTCTCTCACAGACATTAAAAAAACAAAATTATTTCTGGAATGTTTAATGGTGAGAAACAACAGAACAGAAAGCTGGAAAGAGGCACCAGTAAAAGAAGAGAAGGAGCAGAGAACTCTTGGCGTGACACACACCCAGACAGGAGAGGTGGGCAACACCTCACCTTCTGCATCAGAGGGACCCAAATGACACCAGCAATCTCTCAGTACTGGGACCAGTATGGTGTCAGAACTGGTCCACTTTTCAGAGTCTGGGTGGTAATGTGAAACCAAAAACAAATGGGGCTCACCTATATAAGAAGAAATAAGAGGCAGCAAAGTCCAAAACCAACACACGCATCTCAAAATATATATAAAAAAAGAAAAAAAACCAACAAGCCCAAGTAGTTTTCAGCAGCAGTACCTTACCACAGCTCTATAACCCCACAAGATCGTGTTTGCACCCAGTCACATAAATTCCAGGAAGCAAGGACGCACTCAAACCTTGGGGTGCTGAAAGAAAAGACTTGAGAGAATCCTTTCCGAGCTCCAGACCTGCAGATTAAAGCGTCTCTCCAAGGTCCTCTTACTCAAAGAAAACAAATTACACAGGTCAGGTTGTGTTTACACTTCGTAATGAGAATTGCATGGGAAAAAAATTCATGTTTAAGTTTCATATGAAGGTGCAGTTGAGCTGAAGCCCTTGGGTGCAGCTCCTGGCCCTGCAGCAAAGCACAGCATGTGCTAAGCAGGCCTTTCCACCTGGAAAATTTTTTCAGCTGGAATTTGCAGCACCTCACTTCCTAGGGGTCCTTTTTCTTTCCAGGCAGGTGGGAACAGTTTTGCTCCTTGTGCAGAAAAACTCTAAAAAATCAGATGATGGCCTGGAAAGCAGCCACAGGCTGTCTACCTACCTGCTGAGTACCTGCAATAAGTAACAAAGGATGGGTGGCAGCGGTAGGAGGATTTTACAAAGGTGTGGCAGCATGATGTGAACTGCAGCGTGCACTGTGGGAGCTGGGAATGCTTCAGAGACCAAGAAAATCCATCTCTGGGCTGCGTCAGGGAGTGACTTCCATTCCGGTGTATGCTGATACATGAGGGCTCTTGCATACAGACGGTCAGAGAGCAAAGCCCAACACTGAGATGACAAGCTGGAACAGAAAAAAACATCACTGAGGAGACTAGGGAAGAAAAATGAAGAAGCATATGTATAATTTATCCATTGCTTGGTATGAATGAAGATATTCTTCTCGGTGGACTGCTGAATGGTAAGTGATAGCACCGGAGCTGCTAGATGCCTGTGTGGCTTGGTGCGGGGAGCAACATCTGGGCACACATCTGCCCTGTGAGTCCGTGTGTGAGCAGTCCAGAGATAACGGCAAAAAACACAGCCTATGCTGCAGAGCTACAATTTAGGGAGCAGCTCAGAATATCCCCTTAGTGTAGCTACCCAGCAGTATCACATCGTGGAATTTGTGTCTGTGGAGCGTGTTGCTAGAAGAGACTTGCCGTATTCCCACCCAAACCACTTGACTCTTTCTAACCCAAGACCTGTGTCACCCATGAGACGTGCCAGCTAGTGGCTCCAGCGTCCAGGGACCACTCCACCCCAGCATCCACCTTCAGGTTCGTCAGCAAATACCTCTTTGCTGGAACATGCCAAGTCATGGTCTTGTTAATTCTAAACGAAGAGCAACAATGATTGTGAAGGCAAAAGCAGACAATGTAATAACAATTCCTATTTCGTACCCTCAAAAATAACAGGGAAATAAAAAAAAGAAGCTTAAGACATTGGCTTGCAAAAGCTATCACCAATGATAATCCCAAAACAACAGAGAGTGATGCAAACGGGATGCCAACACTGAAAATCAGCACAGACCAGGGTTTGCAAAGCCACGGGACGCGGATGCTCCTGGACATGCAGCGCCCAAGGACACACACCAGGGTCTGCTCTTACTGAAGGGCTCAGACTCACGTTTTCACTGCTGTGGTTTCCAGCCAAACCTAGGACCTCCTGATCTCAGCGCTTTCAGATCCTCTGCTCTGTCATGACGACAGAAGGGCCACCCTGAGCTCTTTCTAAGCAGCACCAAGTGGCAGTGCCTGCTGGCTTTTCGGGTGAGTTAACGGTCCCCTCCAGCAGGGAGAGAGGGAGAGGGTAAACAAGGGTTTAGAGACACCAAACCAAGGGTCCTGCACCCTACCTGAGCACTCAAAGCACCCTGCTGGAAACCCCAGGGCATTCTCCCACCCTGCTCTCAGCCTGGGTTCATGCAGGCACCCTCTCACCGGGGCTGCAAAGGGGCAGCATCACTTGCTCCCGCTGTATAAATGCTCTCAAAACATTCCAAATCACACTTGCTTGCTTTCTGTGCAGCTTCGAGTTCAGGAAAACTGGGACTTCGCTTGCTGCATTTCCTTTTTTTTTTCTTCCCCTTGCGATATATTTCATTTCAATAAATATGAATAATCTGAAATTAGTTCTCTCATCTTCAACAACAACTACTTAAGAGGCGCGTTGAGAGGATTAATTTTGAAGTACTCTGAAAATGTCAAGTGCTTATTAATTATGAGTTAATTGGAGTTAGAATTACACTATGGTAAATAATAATAAATTAACATAGATGATGGGCAAGAGGGAAGAAGCAGATTTTGAACAGTATTGTTAAGAAGCACGCTTTCAGCAAGCCTCTGGAAGAAACAAAATCTGACTGATGATGTTCAGCAAATTCTCTTCTACAGAGTATTCTTGCATATGTGGGGAATTTAAAATTGTTTCTTCTCACCTGTCAGCTTCGATTCACTGTCGGGTTTCTCTGATCTATGGCTTGGAGCAAAAGGCTTCCTTGACTTTTAGAAGTACAAGCTTCAGCATCCATTCAGCTCAGCTGAGAGCCTTTCAGAGGGCACCCGGCTGCTCACAGAGGATAAAGTACGGATGGAAAACACCTTTATCCTGCAGTAGGAATAACAGTAGCCTTAGCATTTGCAAAGGTAGTGCGTATAGAATAACCCAGTCGAGTGGTTAGAAGTGATGGGAATTGAAAAATTGAAGGTGAAATCTTGCCTTTACAACTGAATCCCCATCTTGAACCTCACCTGTGCTTAAAGGCTCCAGGCAGGAGAATCATCTCGGTGCTCAGAGAAACAAATGAATCTCTGCTGACACAACCAGCCCCAGGTGTCACCCAGGCAACTGCTTGTGGCCAGATAGAGCCAAGCGCCAAAGACCGGACAGCGCAGGGAGCCCCTTCCCTTCCCCAGACCAGCTGCCCCACAGGCACCACCAAGGGGACCACGCGTCCCTCAGCTGCAGCCCCTGGAAAGATGAAGGTTTGTGCCTAAAGAGGGGCTAAAAAGCTGGCCAAGTTAGCGGTAACTGTCTCCAAGCAGCTGTGTCAAAGGAAAGCTGAGGTTATCTGTACCAGGGGAGCTTCCACCCCTCTTGGCTTTGGCTCAGCTCAGGAGGACGCTGACGCAGTATTTCTCTCACATTATTTCAAGGAACCTCCACAGAAAGTACAAATTATTTCAATTCCACCTCGTTCAAGCTTTAAGCATCTCAACATATTACATATCTGCTCTTCCCTAAATGCTCTCATGGAACTGACAGCAGAAAGATGGAAAATCGCATATTTTCAGGTCAAAGCTAGAACAAGAAGCCTTCATGTTTTTAATAGATATTTTCAAAAAAAAGATAACATGAGTGTTAGGTTTCACATCTGTCACAAATTGAGATTTTACCTGTTTTACAATTCCACGTAGATGAAGGTTTCTACATTTATCATTTTTGGGTAATGGAAACTGAGTTAATTTTTCTTTCTAAGTGAAGGCAGGAGAATCATTTCAGTTAATGGTCTATCAACATTCCAGAGAAAAACCACCTTTTTAATCCCTTTTGGCTTTTAACATACTTCAAGAAGAGATGCAGTTTTATATTCTCTGATGCCAGAAGTTTGTACCTTAAACTTGCCAGCAGTTAAGCCTCTTAACAAAAAAACAAAAAACCAACCCTTTTAAATCAGAAAGGTTAGGGGTATCAATATTTTAAATCGCATTTTGAGAGCATGTGAACTAAGTAAATGCTCTCACTGACTGAGCCCAATCGTACATTTACATACAATATGACGAGAGGAAATGCTGTGCTGACATTTTACAGACTGTTACTATTATGTAAAGATATTCTGAACGAGTTCTTAAGTGACTAGAAAGTTCAGCTTGTTTAAAAAACAATTAAACAGAATGTGTATCAAGAATTTCCAAGGATTTATTTTCCCGTTTGTTTAATTCAGGCCTGCACAAAGAGCCTTTCAGTTGTTAAAATAATCCTCTTGTTTTTATAAAGCATTACCAGCAGATTAATTCGAAGTGCCTTTCCAGGGCCAAACCGAGAGTGTTGAAGTGAAAAGGAGCAAACTCCCACAGGAGCCCAGTTAGAACCTTTGCTCCCCAGACTCTAGGGCTGGACACGGACCTTTTCTTCAGTAGTTTGATGGTTTCTGCTGCGTATGAATCACGCTTCCACCGTTACAGCTCCAAGGCCTCTGGTCAAAGCTTTAAATTATAGTATCTCCTGTGCTGAAGAAAACAACAAGTAATATCTCAAACGTTACACGGATCTCCTTGATAAAGATCTTCTGCTTTATTTTCTGAGCATCCTGTCCAAAATCCGCGCCGGCTTGGTGTAATTCATGATTTAATCAGAGAAACAACACGACACAAAAGCCTATTTCCTCTGTGACACATATAAATTATCTTGTGATTTTGTAAAGTGTAAATACAATGGTTTACCAACGCGTAAGTGCCACAGCAGATTAATAATGCCCTCACCCCAGCAGTCTGATATCAAAGGCGACTCATGAGAAACAACCAGAAGCCGTTTGACCCAAAGATGTTGTCTTTCTAAAACAGTGGATGTATTAAAATCTGATAATGTTCTTTGAAAAGCATACGCAGTAACCTGGGAGCAAACTTACTGACACCACATCAGAGATTAGCAGCTGCAGACTAATTTAGAAATGTCTGGACGCTAGCTTTCCGAAATAGGAGGAGGTAAAAAAACCAAAAAACATTACGCAACCGCCTTCTCAGTTCATCTGTCTCCAGCCTGCAAAGAAATGCCGGTAATATGTCAGTATATTAATTGCTCAGTGCTTCATAACTTGCACCAAACCTTCTCTTCTGCTATCTTCACCATTGTAGCTGCATAATTAAGAGGTCACACAGCATAAGGCAGCCAATAGCACACAGAGATGTGCACGTTACAGACAGACAAGGTGGAAGGGAAAAAAAGATAAAAATAAAAATAGCAAAGCATGATGATATTTGAAATAATCTATTTGCCAGGAATTTAGCCTAGCCTTCTCAGCCACTGAGCATACTTGTACCAGTTTTTATTCAGAAGTAGTTCTTTATCCATGGACCTGAATTCTAATAGTGTTGATAAATCCTCATAATTGACTCGGAGCTGTTGTGGAAAGCGCTGCATAGACTGCACAAAGCGGAGTCCCTACCCCAGCGAGCAGTTTAGAGTTTGTAGTTTATGGATCCGGTGGGATCCACGGGGTGGATGCACAGCGGATTGCACGAGACAGCGTGGTAACGTGCCCGCGGGCAGCCGGGAGAGCCCTCAGCTCCCGGCTGCAACCACCGGCCCTTTGCTGTTGGCATCACAGCCAGCGCTAACGAGGCAGCCGAAGGACAGCCCTGATGCTGGCGACATGCATTTCTGTAAAGCAGGACTAACAGTAAAGATGCATCACCAGGCAGCTACAAAGAAGCCAGAAGCTCCAGTCAGTACGCAACCAACTCGTGGCAGTTGCTCGCAATGTCTGCTGCTGTTGGAGACAGTTCCTGATGCAACCTTCAGGAAATTCAGATTCATACCCCAACTCCACGTCACTCCCCAAGTGACACTTCTTACCTCTAAACTTAAAGACCGTTTGAATGAGTGCTGAGGTCAGAACTGTCCAGCTTTGGTCTTTTCTATTTCATGCTGGAGATCAACACTGCAAAAACACACGTAGCTGGAAATTTCGTTTTAGCTCCGTGCTGGTTGCTCCGCGGGAGGCAGGGGCACGAGCCCAGGAGCTCTCAGGACGCACAAGATTTGTACAGTTTGGTGTGACTGCTTTCCACAAACATTTTGCGACTGGGCACAGAATGAAGAGCGAATCTGATGTAAACACCAACACGTACACCATTGAACCAAAGGGGAATTACTGCATGCAGAAAAGCCAACAGAGCCAGTAAAAGAAGAAGTCATTCTGAAGTGAAACCACTAAAACAAGATTTTGTTTAAAGTGTTACCCATGTGTGACAACGGTAGTCTGGAATTTCAGTCTCAACAAGGGCAAGTTTTATTTCTGAATACCACGTCCTATAAACCTTAATCTGACATTTTTTTTAAGTATTATTCCACTACGATCCTGACTATATTTTAACTATTAAAATATAACCAATATTCAATTACTACTGCCTGTAATATCAATCATGGAGAAATGGGATTTAAGTTTTGAGTTTTGTTTTTTCCTAAGTAGACAGTAATGATCAAAAGATAAAGTACCATCTCAAAGAAACAACAAAATATTCCAGAGGAGACCATAGGAGACCCCTTTCAGTCCCTCTTCAGTGCGGTACTTGTAGTAGACGCTGCATTTAGGAAGAGGCTAAGGTGGACTGATTTTGCCGATTCCCAGATAACAATTTCACAGATTGGTCTCTCATTTGGGACTTCTACTGCTGGGATTTCTATAGGTTCACAAAGTGCATTGGCAAAATGGGACACCTAAATGCATTTTGGAAATGAGCTGGGGGAACATCCCAGATGTAGATTAAACTGGCACCAAAAAAAGTGCTCTGATACCTTAGTACTTCTCCAAACATACAGAAAACAAAACTGAAGCCATAATTGTAGAGGTGATCCCTTTACTCTGCCCTTGTGAGACCTCACCTCGAATACTGCGTCCAGTTCTGGTGTCCCCACCGTAAGAGGGACGTGGATCTGTTGGAGCGTGTTCAGAGGAGGCCACAAAGATGATCCAGGGGCTGGAGCACCTCTGCTACAAGGACAGGCTGTGGGAGCTGGGGGTGTTCAGTCTTGAAAAGAGAGGACTTCGGGGGGACCTAAGAGCTGCCTTCCAGAACCTGAAGGGAACCTACAGGAAGGCTGGGGAGGGACTTTTTACAAGAGTGTCCACTGATAGGACAAGGGAAAATGGGTTTAAACTGAAAGAGACTAGATTGGATCTTAGGAAAAAATTCTTCAGCACAAGGGTGGCAAGACCCTGGACTAGACTGCCTGAAGAGGCTGTGGCTGCCCCCTCCCTGGAGGTGTTCAAGGCCAGGTTGGATGAACCTGGAGCAACCTGAGCTGGCTAAGGTCATCCCTGCCCAGAGCATAGGGTTGGATTAGATGATCTCTAAGGTCCCTTCCAACCTAAGACTATGACTCTATGATTCTAAGTTCACCAGCCTATCTTTGTATTTAGGCTCAAACTTAAAATGTTTTTTGGAAGATAGTAAGAATCACTTTTTCTCCATTGTTACACAAAAATTAGAACTGGTCTTATAGTCTTGAGACATAAAATACTGGAGGCCTATCTCCTATTCCAGATACCTTTTTTTTTCTATTTTCAACTTGATTTCACTAGGATTGGGAAAACATCCTCCATCTTTACAGGTATTCCAAAAAAAAAACCACCCCAAAAAACCAAAAACCCACATTAATAGCAAACTAGTTTCCAAAGCTTAGAAGCAACAGCAAAAATCAATGCTATACAAACAAATCCTCTCAGTAAAACAACTCTTGAAACACCACAGAAGAGTTCTGACAGTTGAGAAGAGTCCCACTGATAAAGTCAAGGTTCTGGGGAGCAGCAGAACCTTGGGGAGGACAAGGTGTCATTTAGAAAGAGGAACAGGATGAAGATGAGGTTGCACAGCTCTGGTCCAGATGATGCAGCACAAATGGATGAAGGAAAGGTAGATGGAGTAAGAAAAATAGAAGAGATAAGTCATTTTGAATATTCATTCAGGCATACTATGCCGAGCTTTCAGCCTCCACAAACGAGCACAACAAATAGTCCATTACAAAACCGGTCCAATGGCTTAGGAATGAGCAAAGAGAAAACATATTGACTCAGAAGACTCCATCCCTTTCTGACCTACTGCAAGAACACCAGGATCCCCATAGCATTATTTTAATCAATGTTTCTTTTCACTGGTCTCAAACAAAATTATAGCATCAGCTTGTTCTTCCTGGGCTGATGACACTCTGAATTCTACAACTGGTGGTTACATTCATTCCTGGGGGGAAAAAAAAAAATAAAACATGCTTTACTCATTAGTGCTTTTTGTTTCAAATGACTAATCCCATTCATCTTCCCCATCTGTTGGAGGATTTCTCTGAACAGAAAACCGAACAAGTGAGTTACACCATTTAACAGTCAGAGGTTTGCTCCACAGCAGCTGCAGGAGCTTCTTGTGCGCCCACTACAAGGCGACGGCAACATCAGACTCACCAGGGTTTGACCAACCTCATTAGGTAGCAAACCTCTCAGCCTCACAGACAAGGCTTCAGCTGTTTGTAGAATTCAGCTGTGATACAAGGACATATTTGCAAGTTACACCAGGATAAGAGATGTGGCACCTATCGGGTGCAGCTCCCCATGCAAACCGACCGCTCAGCCAAAAGATTTGGAAAGACAGGTCAAACTTCCCTTCTAAAATCCACATTTTTCTCCAAATCCTTAGAACCACACAATCCTAAAAGACCTCTTCTGTTTCACCGCTTGTGAAGAAAATACTTCTCCGATATTCATTCGCTCCCACAACCATAAAATCAAGCAGCCTTTGCATTTCTGTACAGGTTTATGTCCTCCAACAGCCTTGTGATTACCTACATGACATACCAAGTGCCCGGTTTATAACTCCTTCCAAAGTCAATGGCCTCTCTTACACAAATGCTAATGGCTCGTTCCAGGGATATTTATCTGTTTTCTGTTATATTACAGCAGCTGCATGGAATTAAAAAAAAAATTACTCATCACGGAGATGATATAACCATTTTAGATAAAGAAAAGAAACTGCTGAGGTGAGGGGTTTATTTGTTTATTTGGTGGTGGTGTGTTCTTCTTGCTTAGGCAAATGCTTTTTAAGAGAAGAGAAGGTTTCCTGGGGTCACTGCATCTCAACTGCCATTTCGAATGGCAAAATACCTCCAGCCCTAGAGCTCACCTAAATCCCACTTGGGCCACAGAGCTTGAGAAAAGCTTTTGGTTCTTGTTTCTTTTTTTTTTTTTTTTGACGATGTAATTCCGCTGTGATATTTCTACTTTAAAAATAGCTCCAATACTCTACTCCACTGCCGGAGTGCTGCACGCAGCTCTGAGGTCGGTCCCACACTTCCCCAGCCTTCCCCCGCACCGCCTGCTTCATCGCGCCGGGAGGAAGAGGAGCAGAGCAGGGAGCAAACACCGAGTCAGATCCCCGCCCTGCTCCCTGGCTCACCTCCTTCTCTCCTTTAGACTAAAAGGAGTGAAAACGATAAAATAAGGAATTATCTGCATCAACCGTGTCTAGCACAATGGAAAATTTCTCTGGTAACGAGTGGGCTATCACCTGATATTTAATGCATTTTTTTTTCTCTTCATTAAATCCACATGTAACACATATTATAGTAATGTTCTTGCAACTGATAACACTCTGTATTCCCTTTTTAGCGGTTCTTGAGTTGCGTTAATGTAGTTTCAGGTTTGTATTTTTTTAGGCCCGCAGGATTTGGTAAGCCGGAGTGGATTTACCAACTTCAACTGGACTACTCTTCTGGTTTAAAATCGAGGATATGCCTAGTGGGGTTTTTTTGAGCTGGAGTCACAAAACGTTGAATTTCGACACAGATTCTTTCTTCCACTCTTCGGAAACCTGCTAAAAAGATAGCATGGAGACTTTTCAAAACGCTTTCATTATTTTTGTGGCTCAATCACTGAAGATCTTTAAGGTGTTTACCAAAGTAATTCCCTTCAACTCCCGCGCGGTTCCCTTGATGACTGTAACAGCTTTCACAGGGAAGCATTTACCCTAGCAGATGTGACTTGCTTCTCTCTCTGTAGCGGCGAGGTGGGAAGCACCAGTTCTGCAGTTCCTCTGAACCAGGGGTCTTTTTCAGATGGCATTTAAGAGACCAGCCCGTGAGATATCGTGGAAGACACAGCTTTAGAGCCAGCCATGAAACAAGCAGCCCAGCTTAACCACTACACAGATAGAAGAGTAAGTTTATACAAAAGCAAGTGGAAAGCGGTGCGTGAAAGAGTCTGCCAGCGGAACAGGTTTTAAGAAACAGCAGCATTTTACTGCTACAGAGCACCGAATGAGTGGGTTTGTTCCAATGAGAATGAGGCAAGACAAGGAAGAAGTTTCTTCCTTAGGTAAGTAAAACTCACCCGACAGCTTATAAAACCACAAAGTGAAGTGCTGCTGTACTTCTGCCTGGTGAGCTGCCAACCTCCAAACATGTCTTTCGTGACATGATGAAAATATTAAGCAAGCAGGTTCTTCGTGCCTGCATCTCCCTGGTCCTTTTCCTTTCTAAAATAACTTCTACAAATAAAGGCGAAATAGCAGTTCAACACAGGTTTGGGGTTTTTTTGTCAGGTTTGGGAGAGGGTAGGAGGACAGGACCTGTAAAATTGTGGTTTTCAGCTGGTTAAATACGCTCAAGAAGAATGAACTTGATTTACAGAGCTCACACCAGAAGGACAAGCAGCTGATTCTAAACATTTACATCCTCATTCATCTCAAACCTACAAGATATGGGGAAAAAAAACCTCGCCTAGATTGAGGTGTAACTCCAGGGCAGGAGTTTAAATACTCCAGTGATTTAAGCACTTACCCCAAGCACCTTTGTTGGAAAGTGCAACTATGTTTAGCCGGGGTCCCAGCAGTGACCCCATCACTGCCAAGCTTTCACTCATTTCTGGGAAACCAGAGAATGTGGCCACGGCTTCAGTGCTCGGGTTACTTCTCCAGCCCTCATGAGTAATTGCTGTTGTGTCTGAAACAGCAGCTGAGAAACTTGTATGAGAAAACCAGAATAAATGGGATTTCCCTACCCAGCAGGAAAACCTGCTTTTCCAGCTACACAAATTTAGCAAAAACTTTGAGACAGAGGTATCAGAAGGGAGACGTTGCTCTGTTTGGGGCAGGTACCTGAGTGTTTAAAATATTAAGGTCATCCCAAAAACAGGCCACAGCTCTCTATAACAGGACCTTTAATAAAGCAAATAGAAAATTTGGGTGAGGGGGTGTCCTGCCTGAAATGCTACAGAAAGGAGAAATCTCTCCCTTTTTATCTTTTTTTATCTCATTTTTTTTTTTAAAAAAAAAAAATTGCCTTAGCTCTATTCCATTATACTAAACAAAATTACACATCGAAGCGGAGACATCATAAACCAATATACAGCTGAGCAGGCAAATGCACATATTTGTAGCTTACTGGAACTGAAATGGAAAAGGTCTAAACTGAATCTCCAATAAAATGTTCTTGGTTTATTTAACTCACAAGATGAGGTCGTTAATGCCAGAGTGCTGCACAATTTATTTTGTGCTCATTACATCAGCTTTGGAAATATGAGCTGAGGTCAAGACACGTTCTGGATGATATTAAAAACACCTCTGGTACCAAGTTAAGTGCATTATACACAAAGAAACACCGAAAAAGAAATGTAGCTTAATATATCTCCTCTCTGGTACTCATCTGGGCTATTTCTTCCACACACTCAAAATTTACCGCCCTGTGGATTTTGTTTGCAACATAAAACAAACAGTGGGAGAATCACAGAATGTCAGGGGTTGGAAGGGACTTCAAAAGATCATCTCATCCAGCCCTCCTCCGGATAATATTTTGAATTCAGTAATTTAGTAATCTAACCTGCTTTGAGCTTTCTTAACCATCTGCACAGCAAATCTAAGGGGCAAAACTTCAGATGGTTTTTAATCACTATGATAACACTGAAGCCTGTATTTGTAAGAACTGCCGGTACCATAGCACTTTCCAGGATCTCTTGGTGAGGTGGGCAAAAACAGGGAAACAGGTGCTGATTCTTCAGAAATTCCTGTATCTGCGTGAAAAGGCAAGAACCTACGGTAAATCAAAACTTAATCTAATACTTCTAATCAAGCTTAACACTTGCACCTCAAAACTTCCTGGTGAAAGGCCTGGTGAGTAAATGTTGTGAATAGCCACTGAAGGACCTGGGGCTCTTGGGTTTGAAGAAGAGGAGGCTGAGGGGAGACCTCATCACGCTCTGCAATCACCTGAAAGGATGTTGCAGAGAGGTTGGGGCTGGTCTCTTCTCACAGGGAATCATAGAACAATGGGAATGGCTTCAAACTGCAACGGGGCAGGGTTAGACTGGACATTAGGAGAAATTTTTTCATAGCAAGAGCAGTCAGACCTTGGCACAGGCTGCCCAGGGAGGGGGTTGAGTCCTCATCCCTGGAGGTGTTTAAAGGTCATTTAGGTGTGGTGTTGGGAGAGATCGCTTAGGGGTGAGCTCTGCAGAGTAGGGTCCATGGTTGGATTTGATCTTGGGGGTCTTTTCCAACCTAAATGATTCTATATCTCCTACTGGATTTGGGTAAAGTGTGGAGACATGAGACAAGGGGCAGAGGGGCAGCAAAAGGCCTGGCGCGTGCTCCGCTGATTTTCCCAAGCGAGCTGCAAACGCTGCCGACGGGCTCGGTCAGCAAACGGCACGGGGAAAGCGCTCATGGGTAAAATTAAGGGTCACACATTAAGTATTGCACATCTTTAAACGCTACGCATTTTGGTAATTACAACAAGATCCTCTCCCCCAAGGAGAAGTGAGAGCACGTTGCAAATCAAGAAACTCTTATCAGTGCTTGTTTTCCTTCTGGGAGCAGCGTAAGTCACTGTCTAAGAGGAAGCAGCAGCCCACGGTGTCACACGCCGTGATTCACGATTACCGCAACAAAAGAATCCGCAAAAGTCTTCCTTGTTTTTTGTCACCAGTGTGACACAGACGGAGGCAGGAGGAGACACTGATGGACAAATGATGCGCTTTGAACTTTCAAAAATACTTCAGTTTCCTTCCTGTAAATTATGATTCTCTACTTGCATTGTCACAATACCTTCAAGTCCCGGTCTACTACTCTACAGCTGTACAGAAACATGATATTGCTGTACGAAATTTTTGTCAGCAGAAAGAACGTGCACTCAGTTCTTTCAGATGAATACAGCTGTTAACAGCAAGAGTCATCTTTACGAGATCAAGACTAAACCAAAGAGCAAGACCAAATAATTCTCTCCAAAGACTACTATTAAGGTGCTGTGAGCCTGGAAAAGCAAAGAAATAAAGAGAACAGTTATTGAGAATATCACAGCATATTTGGAAATTAAATAAAGAGATTTAGAATCCTTTATATAGGATCATGTCTCTCACGAAAAGTTGATGGGAACTCTTCAAAGGTGACCCAGCGCTGTGCTTTACACAGCTATTCACACAAGAATGACTGTAAAAATCCATCATAGTAATGGCATGTTTGTCTTAAAACATTTTAAGCTTGCCCTTGTTACTGGACAGACTTGCTCTGCCAGCTGCTTTATGTGTTTCAAGTACGTGGGCTTGAACTCACTAAGGTCTAGCTTGATAAGTCATCACAGCATTAAACAATGCCGAAAAATCTCTTGTAAAGGCTGATACTCAAAAACAAACCCTTGCAATTCTGTATCAGAAGTCACAGTTCAACTCGATGATCTTAAGGGTGTTTTCCAACCGGAGTGACTCTACAGTAATTATGCTAAGGCATCTTGGCAGTCAACACCACAGAGAAAAGGCATCACAAGTACCTCGAACCAGGATAGTTTGACCTCTCTGGAATAAAATATGCCTTTTGCATTTCCCAAGCTATCTAACAACATTGCCAGATCCAAAAGGCTTACTTAGAACATGAAGATGCACTATCTTCCAGTTCAACACATCTTGTTTACACTTCAAGAGAACGAAAAGCAACGCATATATAGCACATTTTCCTTGAACATAATTAGCGTTATGTTTGTACTGGCAAAACGTTCATGCATCACTTGATCAACAACATGGAGAGTATCAACACCTTCTTCAAGTATTTTTCCTAGGCTTATAAGTTCCCCCCTCTCTGTCATAATAATCCAATTATTTAGATTTCTTTAATGCAGTGCTTCAGCAAACACTGTGAAATCCAGGTTTTCTATTAAGCCCAGAAATCTGCCTAGAGCTGGGGCTGACACATCTTGTTTCCTACAACTTCAGCAGCTAACAAATGTGAGAGAGTCAAATCAAATCCCACGGCTCCCACAGAACAATATCCTGAAAGGCCGTTCAGCGCGGGTTTTGGAGGGTCAGTGATGAAACAGCCTCCTTTGTAAGGCACAGACATCTGATTACACCAAGGAGCAGCCTGTAGCACCCAGGGAGCCCATTCCCAACCCCTCCCCTACACAGCCGGCGCGGGTCAGACTCCAAATGTTCTACTCACAGCAGCAGAAAAGCCAATGCTGGTGAAGCAAAGCAGGTGTTTGAGACAGGAGAGAGATGATTTCCTCTTCTAGTCCCCCCGAGGCATTTCTGTATCGTGTCAGAGGAGGGAAACCCTCCAAACTTTCCAGCAATAGGGTGCTTGGGAAAGTTCAACAAATCGCCAGTTGTCACCATGACATTGACTTTTAAATCAATCAGCACGGCCAATTGACTTGCTATCTGAGAGCTCAAAAATGAAAAGTTGAAAAAAGAGCACATGGAAGGAGAATGATCCACAGTTCTCTTATTATTTTCTATAAACATACAAATAACCAGAGAGTCTAACAAAGTCAGGGAGTTCCACTGCAGGAACTTCAAAGGAGAGTAAATCCCCATACACAGACATTACAACAGCTTTGATGTTCCTGCAGTAATCTGTATCTTTTCCTACAAGTTTAAAAGAATATGTTTTAGAGATTAGGCATCCCTTGACAAACAGCTATCTTTGCTAATTTTGATTGTGTATATCCTTGTTACGCAAATCATATGTTAATCATTTAATAGTTAAAACATTATCATTACTGTCAGTGCCAGATAAGTGAAAACAGTATTTATAATAGAAACTCACAAAGAGACTGAACTTATAAATATTCCAGTTAATTCAAGTCATCTTTTGTGACCATTAACCTCCGATTTTTAAATTAGTTCCAGATGGGTACAGTCTGATGATTATGTGAAGAAAACACTAACGGGAAAGTCCAATATAAAGCAGAGCTTTATAAACCTGCTCATGTACAGCCTCGTATGATTTACTGATAACTTCCACCCATCTGTCATTTGGTATATTTTACTTTACGCTGAGAAAATCTTGTAGAGCTAAGACACATCTACCTGCCTGTTTGGATGGATTCTTCTCACTTGTCACATGAGAAAACGCAGTGAACTTTCCGAACTGCGTTCAGGACATCGGGTGTCACCAGCCCCTACGTATTTAACTACAAGGGAGCCTGCATTAAAATACCCTCTTCTTTCCCCTTTTTTTTAGGGCAACGCTCCCAAGAATTGCCACACGTAACAATTCTAAATATGGCCCTTGGAGACGACTCTGAGCAGAAAAGCAGCTTATGCTGTACCCTCCTCCAGGATTGGGCACTCAAAGCCTCCACTCTTCTACTTCGAGAACTGAAACACATTTTTCATGGGACAGTTACCTCTCTGCGTGTTACAACATAAACGACCACTTTCCAATGACTGCCAGACCACTAAATTTGAGAGAATAAAACCACGGTGCATACCTCAAATTAAAAGAAAGTTTGAAGACCCAGAAATAGTGCTGCCACTGCTGTGGGAGCTGAATGCTCTATCACATCAAATGATTTTAAGTAAATACTATGAAAATATTCATAGCAGACGCATTAAAACATTGTGATGGGGAGGAGGAAGTGACAAGATTAATACTTTTTTTTTTCTTCAAGCTGCTTTAAGGCAGAACTATTAATCTATTTTTTATGGAATAGAGTCAGACTTAATAGCTGTGTTTTAAACAAATGAATTTCCTATAATGTGTCACTAATCCAACATTAGTCTAACAAAACATGATCCAACTTGGCGATTAATTTTCTTACACTCTGCTTGAACAACAAGGCCAATAGCTCCTGAATATCCATTCTAAGTCAAAGAAATTCCACAGATTTTCTTTAAAAGGTAATTGCTTTGTTGGGCTGAGCCACTTTTACGTGCAGAAGACAAACAGAGCCCTGCACGTACATGAAAAGCGACGCTCGAACTCACACCACAGTTAGATCTCAAAATTAAACTTCTTCTTCCAAAATGCCACCGTTTGTTGATCTAATAGTTAAAGCATATGCTCTGGAATACCTGGACTCAATTCCTCCCCTGGAAGATCTCATATCTACATCATTTTTCTCATTGGGAGAAACTGTCCTCATTTTCCAGCACAGGAATGCACCGACAGCCCCTCCCCTCTGCTTTGAAAAGAATTCAAAATGCAGCAAATCTCAGAAAAGGATCATCAGAGGGGGGAGAAAAAAATCCACATCTTTAAGAGTCGTATTCAAATTACCCCTAATTGTTTCTAATTAAGTGAAACCTTCAAGATAAAAGTTATTAAGAGAATCCAGCTAATGACAGAAGACCTACTGCCAGGATGCTGGACACAACGTGTGTTATAAATGACCCAACCAGCTACATATCGGAGATCAAACTTCTACCCATTTCTTTTTCAGGAAATTCAAATAAATACACGTCTGCCTTTTACTCACGCCATTAAGGTGTTAAACTTCTGCTGACCTGCCTAAAAGCTGAACCTGGACATTCCCCCAGGGACGACCACAGCCTCTTGCAGCGATTTGCCCCAAGCTGCTCCGCACGCTCTTTCCCACTAAAAGAGGCATAAGCCATTAGTTTTCTGTTCAAAACAAGCCCCACGGAAACGCTGTTTTTCCTCACACAAGTTTGCATTCGTTGAATGAAGTTGCACTATCAATTTTCCAATTTTCCGGTCTACTGCCTCTCAAAAATTGTAATTTCTGTGACTTGAGCAAGCCAACTCAGGTACACACGCAGCTTTCCTCGTTCCACTAATGCACCGACATCAACTCCAAACTAAGTACCTTGGCAGTATCTTAACACAGAAAGCACTCACATCTCGCAGTGAGAACCCTTCTTGGGCTCCTCTTCTTCACCATCACATTTTAAGTGCCATTGGGGTTTAATCCCATGGGTTCTAATCACTCCCAAAGAAGTTTAAATCGATGTTTCCAGACTACTTCCCAGGATTTTTAAATCCTGCTTAAGTATCACACATTTGCAACGTGAAATCGTGCACCTTCTCCATGCTCCCTTATTGCCCCCCACGTTTTATACCAGAAATTACATTTGATAAATAAGTTTAGCTTCAAACTTTCTGTTGAAAGCAAAGATGTTGCCTTGGAAAAAGAGAAAGCTTGTTATCACTCCATTTTAATCTGTCAGATCACATTTCTGGGGAGTAAATCAAAGCAGATATTTTGCATTCTGCCTACAAAATCAGTTTTATATTTTGCATTTAATGATCGGTCTAGTTTTTGTATTTAATGTCAGGGGCCCTTTAACTTTACAGGAACAGTCCCAATTTAACCAATCCCTGACACATCTCTTTAAATTGACGTTTGAAGAACTGTAATCTTCTATCAGGCCGTATTTTTTCATAGCAGTAGGTGGATTGCTTCTTTTCTGACCCCTTTACTGACGAAGCCATCATGTTCCACCCAATTGCAAAATCTTATGTACAAATTTACCTGGTGGCTTCCTTTTCCTTTTAAAGAAGTATCATTTTCTCATTCCTTCTGGCTTGTTCTTAGCTTAATGCTCCCTCACCTTTCCTCTCATGACAAATTCCCACATCTAAAGAAATCCCTGGGCTTTCAGAGGCGAGATTACACTAGGATTTCATACCTCCTGATAGAATGTCTCTCCTACATCTCTCAGCACAGACACTTGTATTACCAGACCGAAACCCCAGGGAACTCTTTTTGCACCCTCCTCCTTTTTCTTGTCCACCAGAGAACACAGGCAAAAAATTGGGAACAAGAAACAGAGCCAGGGCACCTGCTGTAGCGCTGTTACTCGTGTTAACAAAATCAAACCCTGCTGTCGCGCTGATTCTTTCCTGCCTTTCTCATCTTTCTCCCAACTCATCCTCTCCAGTCAATAAATAAAACCAGTCAATCCAAAGCCTCATGATCTGCTCTCACTTTAAAAAAAAAAAAAAAAAAAGTGTCTTTTATCCTGAAACTAATTATTTATCTAATCAAGAAGTTCAAGTCCTTCCCATAATCATTAGCCACGTGGCCACTGTACAACCCTGTGATAATTTTGCAGGTAAACTATGTGAAGGAATTATCATCTGGTACTTCCCTGGTGTTTATTTTAAAAAGCTTTGGCTCCACTAGAAATGACCTCTTACGAAATATTAGTGGACGTTTAGGTAATCGCAGCTTTGAGGATAATCCTCTTCCTGAGCCTCCTAGTGCTGGAGTCTTCACAATGCAGAGGTCAAGACAGAAAGGTGAGTGTTCCTTGAAATATCCTTCATGGACTCCTCTCTCACCTGCTGAGTAGAGACCCCTCACCTTTCTGTACACCCATCACCTCCCCCACGGTTCTATAAAGTTTGGCCAGATGCAGCTGTTTCAACAACTTCAGACATTTTTGGGGTTAGATCCCTTTTTCTCTCATGATGTCATTTGTTTCAAAAGTCATTACTCACCTTTGGAAAGTCAGATTTAGCGACGCCTTTTGATGCTCGCCTTCAGAAAGACAGACAAAACGGGTTTTAAGCTCTCTCTCTGGAGAAACGTCACTCCATTTTTAAAGGTCTCTTTTCTTTGTCAATTTGTTTATGGACTTAAAATATCATTTCTTTTAAACTCTCTCTGCCTGTACATTGTAGCTTTACATTTCTGACCATCTGGCCTACCAGTATGCCAGATTTCTGCTCCTCTTCTATACCTGGATAATGGGTTTGGATCAAAATTGCCACGAAATCTGTCGGTTGCATCAAAACAAACGGAAGGAAGGAAGGGGGGTGAAAAGACTCAAAGGGTTTTTTTTGTGATTTTTGTTTGATTGTTTTTTTTCTTCTTATCTGAATTGTCCAAGCATTTTTTTAACAAACTGACCCTGATCCCTTTCCTAACCAGCAGGCAAGCCTCGATGTACCTCTGACAAAACTCTGCTCTGTGGGTTTGGGGGTTTTTTTTGGCTGTTTGTTGGAGTTTCCCGTTGTTTTAAGCTTTTGACACAAGTACAGGTTTATCCTTCTGTAGAATACAGAACTCCAGCGCCCTGTCACCTTCCAGCATCTTACCTTGGCCGTCCCGTCTCCACCCCGTGCCTCTGCAGGACAGGCAAGCGTAGGCACGGAGCAGAAAGTTAATTCAGCAAAGTGATTTATCTCAGAAATACCAAGTGGCAGCTCTCTGACAACAGTACGGAAGATTCTGCTCCACAATGCTGATCACTTTTTTTTTTTCCACAATGCGATATTTTTTTTTCAAAATAATTTTAGGGGTGTTTCTCCACAGAGATTGACTTAAAACAAGATCATGTTTTCCTCAAAGGATTACACGTCGATCACAGTTTCATGGCTCAAACTTCAAACCTAAGTTCCTTGTTTATTGGAGCATTTCTTAACATTCATTTGCCCAACGCATGAATGACATTAACAGGGAAATAGTAACAAATACTCATCTACAGCTCCTGATGGAAACCCAATACAAAACTGCTATTCAAATAGAGTGGGAGGAGGATTTCACTTAGATCTGTATTTTTACACCATAACTTTTTCAAATAAGAAACTGCTTTTCCTCCTCAGTCTTTGCTGGCTTAGCTCCTCAATCAACCAACCAACAACCAAAAAAAAAAAGGGAAAAGACAGCAACCAGCTTGCAGCTCAGAAAGAACCCTGACTCATTTCATCAGCTCTGACTGTTAGAGATTTTCTACATTTCTTTTCCGGCGTATTTTTTTTTTAACATTCTAGCTGATCTCTCAACTCCACCTCTTTCTCTTGTGATGTTGTTGCGGTTTTCAAAGGGAAAGGTCACAAAAAAGACAAAACTTATCTACACACAGATAAGCCGGTACTTCTTTATTGCAGCGCTGGGAAGCACGGAAACCACACAGTGCTTCAGGTAGATCACAAAAATTCAGCCTATTTATACACTTTTTATGTAAAATTATGATTTTTAACGTATTTTAACATAAACAGGCATACAATGCCCACTATTAATTTTGACCTTCATAATGATTGGTTCAGCCCCTGTTAATATTCATATAACTTATATCCATACAATTGTTGGTCGTTGCGGTGAGACCACATTTGATCACAAAGCACACAAGAAATAGGGAGGCATGCCCACATATATTAATCTGTCTAAATGAAATATGCTGGTATTATTAAGGTGCAGTGCTACAGATCTGGCTTTGCTAAGTACAAAACACTCCCTGCCAGTACCAACTGGTACCAGCTCTACCCATTTTCATGAGGCCTGCATTGGTGATTTCTTAGCATAAGTGAGGTTTTGTGTATTTCTTATCCTTATCAACCAACCAATTTAATTACGATAGCGATTCATTAAGCAATTAGTTCCTTAAAACTTAAATTTGATTGCAACAATATGATGGCTGCCCTGCAGGCAGAAGACCTGCACAAATTTCACCTGTTATTTTAACAGCACTGGTTTCCTAATCTGATTCACCATTAACACTTTGCCTTGGAGTGTTCCTTCTACAAACATTATTTGAAAAATACATAACACCTAAACACACAAATCAGAATTAAGATGCCTGAAATTCATGCTCTTTGTATGCTATCTCATAATATGAATTCTTTTTCTCTGGGCATTAAGTTGTCAGCTTCTGAATACTTTAAGCCATCAGGAAGAGAAAAAACTTGCAAAAGCTTTTTCTGTGCAGTTCTGGAAGGACGGAAAATTCTACCCAGCTCTGGTCCATTGCTGGGCAGGCAAGTATCTTGTGAGATGGCTAAAACTGCTTTTTTGCTACCTCTATCAACTTTCCAGCTGCCCCAGAAAACATTAAAAGAACTAGTTGGAACTCTCGCCAAGTTTTCCAATTCTAAAAGAAAATAATTCTTGTCAGAGAAAACAAAACCTTCCACACAGAAACCCTGAAAAGTTGCAAAGCTGATTAATCATGAACTAGAATTTCTGCAAGAGGCGACTTGTTCTTAGACCAAAGAAGTTACAACACGATCTCAAATAACAGCATTAACATTGCTGGAAAGGACATTAAAAAGTATTAAGGCCAATTAAACAAAAGACTTTTTGGCAACGTGGAAATAGCATCTCCACAACTCTCAATTAAAATGGTTTTTAAATGTAAATAATCCATAGAACATATTTTCTAGAGAGAATATTCACTGGAATTATGCAGGAAGAAGTTTCTCCAATGTCTTTTCGGTAACACCGAGTCTTCTCTTCTGTAACGTGAATCTCCAAATACTTCTGCTCCAATTGCTCTCGCTGCAGCACACCTCAAGACTTTTAATTGTTACCTTTCCCTTTCAAAAGCACGGTCCCTTCCACCTTTCTTAAAGATATACTTGTCCCTTTTGAAAAAGGTGGAGGAATCTTCCAAGACATGAAAGACAGTTTGGCAACGAAATAACTCCCCCACCTGCACAGCCTTCGCTTTGCCCCTCCTACTCACTCATCCGCATTGTGCTTCCTCGGAAATTTATTCTCCAGTCAAATTTAAAGCAAGAACAGAAGAATTAGCATTGAAAACAGGCAGGAGTATTTTCATATCCAGATTGCAGGAACAGATTTTTCCACAATGTGAACAATAAAGTCATGGAGCTTCTTCAGAAAAAAAAAGAAAGAAAAAAAAAAAGAGCCTCTGAGCGATGTTCATTTTACAGAGAAACGTACCAGGAAGATTTCCCCAAGCCTTGGAAGGGATGATCCCTTTTACTGCTCACGTAGAAGCAAACTCAAAACTTGCAAGGTGGGATTTGATTCCACTGCCACGTTTGGTTACACGGGGAAAGGCGCATCATCTCTCAGGCTCCAAGCAGGAAGCAACAGACCTCATCTTGGCAGCTTTGGGGTGGTTTTTTGTGTTTGCGGTGGGTTTTTTTTAAAATGCTTACATGATGCTAGTGGAGGAGGGGGGAGGAAAAAAAGTTTTTTGCCTGAACACTTCGTCTCCTACATCTGATGCTTTTTGATCACGGATGTTAGAAACACAGTCCCAGCATTGACGCATCTTCTTGTAAAGGCAGAAGAATTTTGTTCTGCCACGAGCTCTTAAACGCTACGGCTTGTGCCCCTCGCCTCTCCTCCTCTAAGAGTTGATGTCATCATAGCCTTAAAAATCCTCTGCAAGGACCTGAATTTCTTTCCTTGCCTCCTGTTGGCCGAGGATAGGATTAATCCAGTAATAGAGGATAAGTGACTCTGAATCCAGGATTGCGGAAGGCCAAGGAGCGAGGGCTGGAAGAGCAGCACAACCTCAACAAGCATCTCGGAGTGGTTTCTCCAGACCGTGTAGGTTTGTGCCATTATAACACTGGAGAACTCCCATGCACGCTATTTTTAAATCTATATTCCACAAGGGCTGCAAACTGTGGGGAAAAAAAAAAATAAAAATGTTTTGACATATACCACTCAAGTGTGAAAGTAACCTTTAGCTTTAATGGTTTATTCAGGAACTATCCTGGTGTTTTTAATTAGCTAATGCTTCACTAAGATCTGCAGTCCCCAAAAGAACATAATAGTTCCATAAAATGGCTCTGTTTTAATTTCTCTAGTTTTAATGTAGCAGGCAATCTCCTCTCATACATCCCAACTGTAATTAGCATGGCTAATTACTGAAACTGTATGAATCGTAGCTGCAGTTGCTATAATAAGTACATTTACTGTATTTCTAAGTACATTATTGGTATTACAGAATTTATTACGAAGTCACAGCATGGAAAACTGGGTGCCAGTGCCACTGAATACTTATGGGACTGAGAGAGGGGGGAGAAAAAAGTTATTCTTATGGAAATAGCAAGATATTCTATGGAAATGTCCAATGAATTAGGTGATTTCCAGAGTACCAAGTGCTTATGAATATTTTGTTACATAAAAATCTGTTCACTGAAAAGAAAGAGCACAACAGACCTCCTCAAACAACCGAGAGAACACTAATTTAAAACAATTGGCATCAAAGTGAAGAAAAATTAACCAGAAACCACATCAGCAGTATTATTTCCCGAGAGAGAGACAACAAAGTCCAAAACCTATTAAAAAAGAGTTTTCACATCTTTGAGATTTGATAATAAATTCCAAAGATGTGAAATCCTTTTTTAACAGGCTTTGGATATTAACAGTAATATTTTTTTCAGATTCTAGGCCGAATTTACGGATCTCAAACGATTTTAGAATGAGTCAGCCAGGCAAAACTCTCCTCACCCAGATGTGTGCAAGGGATAAAGACAGCAAACTCTTTCATTGATAATATTAATGCCCATCAAAGATCACTTACATTAACAACGGAATACTAACTCCCTCGTCTTGGCATCTGTAGCATATGAACTACTCCAGAGCGAAACAAACGCATCCATCTAGATTTACTTTGTTAATAAAAAAGAAAGCAAAATTAAAAGTTTATCAGGTGGTGCTACAGTCTCTTAGACGTTCTACCCTAATATTGATGAAGCACAGATACTCAGTTGCATAGCTCTGAACTTGTTTTTTCTTCAAATACTAAGCAATCCAAAAAAGCAAGAAAATAAAGACAAAGCAAGAAAATAAAAACAATAACCAAAACCTAACCAGGGTGACATTTATGGGTAACAAGACAATTCCAACACCAAGCTTGCCCCTCTAATATTGTCATTCGGTGGAAACACCAAAATAATGGTTTAGTTCAGCAGTACCACACTGAAATAGTATTTCTGTCTTTATCAACAAGTCATACAGAAATATTCTAGCCCAGCAGCCATCCCATCCCCAGTTACTTTACCATTATGTTCATCTCACCGAAAATAAATCCATTTATCAGTCCCACGGGTACCACTATCAGGAACTGTCAGCCAAGCTCAGCTCTTTTTCTTTTTTTTTCCTGTACTTCAGAACAGTAGAGTCCAAAAAGCAAATGGTGCCTCACGACCTGCACATGATTAAATCCTGCCCTTACATCCAGAACAAACCTGGTTCAGCATCTGCACTGCTTTCTAGATAGACCCGTCCTGTTTATTTTCACAAGGTATTTCATGGTGGGAGGTGTTACCGCATATATTGACTTTGCATCAACTGAATTCTTACTCGAGCAGCTTTTTTCAAGAATCAGATGAAGCTTTGTCTTTTCACTGGAGAATCCTCCAGGTATACATGTGGTTACAGATATAAAATGTGGGCCTGCAGATTGTGACAGTCAGGGTTAAGAAGCTAATCTTGTTAAACACTAATTTTTTCAAGGTGTCAGGTGTGCAGGATTCAGTAATTCTCTCATCCAGTATGCAAAGTAATAGTTCTAATTGATGAGCCATTATTAACCTCACTACTGAGCCTGAGATTCAAATTGTTGTGGAAATGCTGAAGATTATACAGAATTCTTGAAATTATTGAAGGAAAAATGTTCCATCAAATGCAAATACATAAAAGTTTAGGATAAAAGAAACAGAATGTGCCTGAAGAACTTAAGCATCTAAAACTTGAGACATCAAATGCACAAATTCTTCTAAATAACCCTTTAAAATTATTAGAAATATCTGATGCATCCCAAAAATCTGCTCATACATTTGCTCCAGAGAGCTCCTAAATCAAGCTACACTTTTGACATCGATTTTTAGTGAGAAGGTCCACCCATTTGGGGGATTCCCATCGATTCACAGCAACCTCAACGGTGACACTTCTGGGAGCACGAAAGCTTCACAGTTAAATGCAGCTGAACTACAACGGCTTTACTACCGCTCCGATAAAGCACGAGTGGTCCCTGACATCTGGCTCGGACCAGCACAGCTACTGAACCTGAAAATCACGTCCAGAGCTGGGATCCTGGGTTGTCTTACAGAATCACAGAATGTTCGGGGTTGG
>NW_009707322.1:21904-23081 GCF_000703405.1 Apaloderma vittatum | reverse complement strand
TAGAGACAGTGCCAAGGATAAGATGTTTCATTACCTTTCCAGGAATGGAGGTGAGGCTGACCGTTCTGTAGTTATCAGGCTCATCCTTTTTTCCCTTTTTATAGACTGGGGTGACATTCGCTTTCCTCCAGTCTTCAGGCACCTCTCCTGTTCCCCACGACTTACCAAAGATGATGGAGAGTGGCCGATCAATGACTCCTGCCAGCTCCCTCAGCACCCGCGGCATCCCATCAGGGCCCATGGATCTGTGGATGTTCAAGTTCAAACTGATCCCTAACCCAGTCCTCCTCAACCAGGGCAAACTCCTCCTTTATCTTGACTTCCTCTGGGGCCTCAGGGGACTGACGCACCTGAGGGCAGTTTTCAACGGTGTAGGCAGTGGCAAAGAAGGCATTCAGTAACTCTGCCTTCTTTCTGTCCTTTGTCTCCAGGGCACCCACCTCACTCACCAGAGGGCCTACATTGCCTCTAGTGTTAGTTTTGTTGGCTATGTATTTGAAGAAGCCCTTTCTGTTGTCCTTGACCTCCCTCGCAATTTTTAATTCCAACGAGGCCTTAGCTTTTCTAATTGCCTCCCTACATTCTCTGACAGCAGCCCTATACTCCACCCAAGTGGCCAGCCCTTCCTTCCACAATTTATATACTCTCCACCTGAGTCTGCCCAGCAGATCCCTGGTTAACCATGCAGGTCTTCTGGATCTCTTTCTTGATTTCCTGTCAGGATGCACTGATCCTGAGCCTAGAAGAAGCGGTCCTTGAATTTCGCTATATGTCATAAAAGGAGCTTAAACTATACCCACCAGACAACACAGCTACTCTGTATTAGCAGAGCTCTATAACTTAATTCATACACGAGTGTCAGCTGGTGCTGCCAGTTCCTTGTTATTCAATCACAAAGCTGTTACTGCCAAAACAGAAGCAAAAATATAAGAGTTGTCATGAAATCTGATCCTGGGAGGTATTGGGAACTGTTCACTGCTCTTAGCTTCCACTGGAAGCTAAAAGACCTTTACCACTTTTGAAGAAAATACTACAGGCCTTCCTGTCTTTCACAGCACAAAGAACTATAGGAGGGAAAAATGCATTTTGTGTCTGAAATTAGAGGGCGGGGAAAGAAGCTCATAGCAGTTTTGAGTTGGACTTTGTTTTTCTGAGTCTCTAAAGACTGAATTAAACA
>NW_009707322.1:0-21855 GCF_000703405.1 Apaloderma vittatum | reverse complement strand
GCTGGGAATTTGATGGGTGACCAGAGTAGCAGGTTGTGTGTCTGGGCAGAATATAAGTGTAACTAAGTACTGATAGCCCATAAATAAGCCCAGCTGGATACTGCAGGGTGACTGAAGAAGGTGCACTGTGCAGTAGCGTATTAGGGCCACCGACCAAGAGGGAACGATGGTTGACGAAGCATTTTAAAAGGCCTCTATGTTCTTCCTGCTCCCAGGCCTAGCAATACCTGAATCGATCTTTGGTGCAGACCAAAGATGAATTGAAGGTTTTTTTTACTTTTGTGAGGTTGCTCACAAGCCACAGAATAACAGTTTGAATAATGTTTTTTTTTTCTTTTTTTCCATCTGCCTTCTCTGCATGAATCTTCCTCACAAAGCTCAGACTGGCTCAAAACTATGCATGACTGGAGCCATAGGCACTGCTTGCTCTGGTTTCCTCAGCCAATATTACATAGATCCAGAGCAAAGAGATAAAGACAATTAAGAAAAAAAACCAGGCAGCCTAGCCAATAATTAAAACACTCCTTTGTACTGCCTAGAATGGGAAAAAGGAAGATGAGTTGGAGGTAAGTAGAAAAAGAGTGAACAGAGCCCAAACAGCTGCTTTCCAGCCCTTGCATGCAGTCCACAGGTAGGGATGCAAATGGCACTCTTGTGACCCAGCTCTTTAGTCCCAGCTGCTACTCATACCAGATTATACTGTTTGCAAACACGACACAAACTTAGAAACTATGTGGGAAATAAGGTTGCTACTTACACCCAGAAGAAATCACAAGCTTCTCACTGATAACTCAAAAGCAGAAATAGAAGCAAAATTTCCTATGAATTTGTCATTTGGCTCCAGTTAGCAGTATGACAGCATGTTAGTAATGGCTGCTTTGCTCATTTCTGCCAAGGGAATTCCACAATCTGTTCTACACGGGCTTCAGATTCCTCCAGGTTAATCTAATGCATGATCTCCAGCCTGAAAAGCTTAAATACTCTCAGCTCTTCTCCCCAAGAAACAAACATATAATCAAATCTCATGCTCCAGGGAATAAGCTGATGGCTTCAGGCTCTGCAAGGAATACTTCCCCTATTTTATGGCTTTGCACAAATTGTGGGGTTTGCCTTTCCTCTGAAGCATGAGGCATTAGCTACTGCTGGATGCAGAGCTTAATAAAGCAATGTTCAGAGCTAGCAGAGTCTGTGTTTTATGATTTTGTCAGCAGCACTCCGCTTTTTTCTCTACATTCTGAGGCAAGGTAAAACTATTAATTGGCAGCACTGTTTGCAACACTCTGTCTGAAAGCAGACACTCCAAAAAAGGCATTACCTGTAAAACAAACATGACTGATTATCTGGGGATCCTACTTATGCCTGGGATATCCTTCAGGATAGGAGAGTCTTCTGCATGTAAACAGAAACACAGCTTTTATGAATGTTTCTCAAATGAGCAGATCTCTTGGAGGATTTGCTATAGCTCTCCAGT
Source organism: Apaloderma vittatum (assembly GCF_000703405.1). NCBI lineage: Eukaryota > Metazoa > Chordata > Aves > Trogoniformes > Trogonidae > Apaloderma > Apaloderma vittatum. The sequence goes on along the minus strand of NW_009707322.1, from coordinate 20,384 downwards.
TACTGTTTTACGGGCCAGCGACCAGGACGTCCTTACAGCAGAGAAACTAATGCGGGTGCAGACATCTGACACAGCACTGCAAAGGAATGCCAAAAGCTCTTCCGTGGGAATAGGAATGCAGTTGTAAAAATACCTGTGGCACAGGTGGGCTCCCCTCACTGAGGCAGCCAGTTTTCTTTGTCTCACAACTGATGCTCGGAAGATAGCAGTTCTGAGTCATTTTCACAAAATTAGGTTTCATTCCACCAGTACCCCTTCTCTATAAATTCTACAAGGTGTCAAGACAAAATGTGGAGTCTAGGAAAGACACTGCAGCTAAATTATCTCAAGCAAGGGAAAAGCCTTGAATATTTTACAGGACTGAGTGGCCCCGTGTATTGTTTTAGTCATAAACAAGCACAACCTGAACTCACATCTGGGTTCTCAGCTTCTAAATGTACTGAAACTGCCAAGACAACAGATGAGATTTTCCCATCAATAGCCATTGAGCAGACACTTATTCTGTGATCAGTTTTAGTCCAAGAAGTAATATGGCCTTGTCACAGGTAAAGGTTGCGATTAGAAATAAACAGCCTCCATTTTATGCCAATCTTCTTAAAGAAGCAAGGCCATTTATGCTGACAGTAAAAACAAAAGAGCAGATAAACAGTTTGACCTGGAGGTTCATTTAACAGTTGAGTAAATGTATGGTCAGGTTTTTTGTCTGGAAACTGAGACTTGTTAAAAGAAGACTGCAGCTAAGCAAATTCAATCTGTTCAGCTGCCTTTGTTTCTCCTCTCAGAGTTTAAATGTTTGGTGCACTGAATTAATCTTCTAGTTCCCATTTGGATGGCAACTTTGAAGGTGGAGTTAGGAACAAAATGCCTACTGGAAAATACAGTGAAGCCTCTCAAAAGATCATCTAATACTCTCTACTCCCTCCAGATGATTACTGAAGAACCTCCAAAACTGTGACATGTCAAAGGAGAGATATGACACCATAGCACAACTCTGCAACAGCCAGAAGAGCTGGCAGGGACCCTGGCTCAGAGAGTGCTTAATCAGCAAGTGATCACCTTGCATTTCCCCTATTTCTTTTATGTATCTCTGATCCCACACTTGATGCTGGAAGTTGTACAGAACAGGTGAGGTCCCCACTGTAGATCTGTATCCCGACACAGAGTGACTCTGACTCCTGGGTGGAGGTCTGCAGCCCACAGGCAAGAGAGAATAACAGGAGCAAAGAGAGGCAATGGAGTAAACAGACAGAAGACAGCTCAGAGCGAAATGTCGTGGGCAATCCAAATTGCCTCATAAATGAACTGTAAGAGGAAGAAAATGTATAAGCATAGAGAAGCATGCTTTTTAATCTCACTGTTAATAGCTAGGTGGAATTAAGACAGCAGTGCACAGAGGATGAAATACAATAGTAGGGACCAGGATGTGAAAAACAAAACTGAATGATTTATGATTCTGATTCCCAGGTGATGAGAAAGAACATAATAAAAGTAGAATAGTAAAACTAGTTAGACCGGAAAACAAATCACCTTGATACCAATTTGTAAAATAAATAACTTTTCAGTAAAAATTGGAACTGGAAAAAAACTGCATTTTCACACATAGCTCAAAGATCACATAAATGCCAAGTGACATGACAGGTGCTGAAATAAATGCTCTTTTTATGAACAGCAGAGTAGTAAAGCAAGCAAAATAGATGCATAAAATGGGTAAATTTCCAGTGTATTAGTTATTGCTTCCTTTGAGCTGCAGTAAATTACAATCTCATTTTTACCTTTTTTTTGTGTTCATGAATACATTTCTGGGACTGTTTTTCCACTCCCTTCTTTCACAGCTCCATTTTTTAGAGATTTATATTCTTCTTTGAAGTCTATAAATAAGAAGTATCCAGGTCTTTTTTTGTGTATGAAGGAAGAGAGTTGAAACTCAGAAGAAACTCTTTATTATGCATTTCTGAACTTTCTTTGCATAAATTCTATTATCTGTGAATGTACCACTCCCATAAAACTTGGTTTTGTCTGGATATTTTTCCCCTTGCAAATGAAACCCAAAGTAAGACTTCCTCCTAAAATAATGGACCTACCCATCCCGAGGTTTTCTCCTTTATTTTTCCTTTCTTGTTTATAGTATGAAAACCACTGTATGTTCTCTTTATTTACTGCTCACTACACCTATAAATAAAGGATGTAAGATTATCAAGACACAGTGAACTGAAGTTAAGAAGGTGAAAGATTTATCTGAAATACAAGTTGACCATTCCCAGCTGCAAGGAGGTAACTAGTCAGTGACTCTGAAAGTGAATAGAGTACATGCCACAGAGACAATGTTTGTTTCTGAATGTGATTACATCTGCTACCACCCTCCTCAAAAAAAATCCAACAAACCCACAATGTGACAGAAGAAGCAAGATTAAAGAACCTTTAAATTCAGATATGTCTTTTTTTCATCATCTGTGTAGTCATTTATATTGGTGCAAAAGATTATCCTGCTTTGCATCCATGTGGTGCTCATTTTTGCACTGCGATAAATGGGCCTGCAGAGAGAAGGGTAAATAGGAACCATAGCCAGTGTTTTTCAGTGCATTTTTGAGTTCATATGTACAAATACAAGAGGGTTTAATTGCTTACTGTGCTTGTATATAAGACATTACTAAAAATAGCAACACAGGAACATAAAGATCATAGCTAATGTCTGAAACCACTTAGGTGTAACCCAAAAATGCATGCCAATATTTATTCTTATTTTCAAGTCCAGGTGAGGTCCTGGATCCTGTGACATTGCATTAATGCAGAACAACAGATGTGCTTTTAACCACTCATCTGTATCTCTTTTCCAGAACAGATTCTTGGTACAGATTCCTTTAATTCTCATGAACTCTATGGCCTCACAGAGACCGAGAGGTATTACCCCCGTTGGATAAATCTTTTTTTATTTGAATTTCTCAATCACACCATTCAAGATTCATCCAGAACACATTAATGTGCAAGAACTCAAATCATATTTAATCTAGCTGCCTGATTAATATGCAGTTCTGTGACTTTCGCATAAAATTCAAAACCAGTGTTCCAAATTATTCAGCAAGAGAAAATAAGCCCAGCAAAGACAAAAACATCCTGCTAGCTTTCATTAAGAAAGCTCATTCACATTCCACAAAATTAGTCAAGTAAAAGAAGAAATATGTCAAAAATTAAGGACTAGTTTTTCTCCCTCTCCAACCACACTCCGGTCTTTCTCTACCTTTACTGATCATTAAAGCTGTTAAATGTACTGAAAGTCCTTTATCCATGGAACTGATAAAGTTGTGGAGAATAATGAAGTACAACATTTTTCATCAGAGAGTTACTAGGAACTTTGATGAGTTCTGCAGTGAACACACACATCCAAAGGCACAACAGTCCTGATGGTCAGTGAAGAACATTTGCTTCTTTGCTTTTTGTTTTCCCAGGCTGCAGAGTGAAAACATATCTGACACTTGATATTAAAGTCACAGGTAGCATCAGTTTTCAATCACTGTTGAGACAGATATATCCGTACCACATTGAGCACAAACACGGGGCTCTTACGCACACCATTTTAGTGTTTTGCATCTTGAGCTTGCTTCCTTGTTCTTCCAATCTAATTTGTAATGAATTATCAATCTTATAACTGCAAATAAGCAAGTCCATCCAGGAAATAGGGGGCTTTGCCTGAGTGTCATTTGGACTGGGCTTTCAGACTTCACATGTATGTTTCTGTCTTTCTAAATGGGAAGTAAACAGCATCTCTGATTTAAATTAATGGCAATGAGACAAAACCAGTTCTTTTCTTTGTTACTCCAGAAAAGTTACTGTGTTACTGTTCTGTGTTACTCCAGAAAAGTTTTGCTTTATTTTGTCCTGACATCCAGCTATCAATCATGCATGAGCCATGAATTTTTTTCATTGATATGACTGCCAATCACCAGATAATCTAGATGCAGGAACCTACAGATCCGGTAAAGTCAAAAGTATTAAATTCGTCAAAGGCTTCAAGCACCATGACCATCTATTTTTCTTAAACTTTCTTTTTTTCTCTTTTCAACAGGCCTGATGATTTTTGCCTCCTATAACATGTAAATAAAATTTATGAGAAATTAAAACTTCCTTCAACCTCTTTGCTTTTAGTGATTTTTACATGGTTTATAGAGTTTGATAATCTTTGAATTAGCTGTCTTTAGTCACATCATGCAGTTCATTCCTCCTCTCTCTAATTCTGAAACTATATAGCAAAGCAGATGCTTGATGGTTAGCTTTGTATAATTCATGATTAGGGTTCTACTAATAATGTCTCTCAGGTCATCATTCTCAAGATTTACAAGCATCATAAGATCTTAGAGGTACCTTCACTAGCAAAAAAAAGAGTTATTTTAAAGTATGTCTCTATGTAAGGTGACATCTTCACTTGCAATAAAGTTCCTGGGCATTAGACAATGTAAAATACTGGCATATGTGTAAAATTCACAGGCTCTGTCTGTTACCTATTCTCACCTCGTTTAAAATAATTAAATGTCTTAGATATTTCATCTACAGTGAAAGAAAAGAAAGAGAGAAGAAGCTTTCAAAGTAACAGATTGTGCTTCAAGAATGCATAATGAAACTCCAGATTATCTAAGATTTATGGATCAATTATTTCAGGAAAACATTCAAAATGTAGTTCAAACTATATTAATTCAGTATTGAGTGATAATAGATGAACAGAACATAGGAGCTATTTTTGACAATTGCAATAGATCATTTGTGAATAGCATATACTGTTCAGCAATTGGATATTGTTTAGGAGATAAGGCATCTTCAGACATAATTCTATCTTGTACTGCGAAGCCTTTTAAAACCAAAGTTCAAAACTGAATAAAAATGGCAATATAGAGCAATTTAAGTACTTCTAGAATAATCTTTTCAAAGCCATGTTCTATTTGGTGTGATGCTGCCTATTTTCAAAAAAAAAAAAAGAAAGAGGAGAAGGGGTAAGTGAGAAAATAATGTGGGTGAAGTGAAGAAAAATAATTTTGTTCAATTTCCAGGATCTGATTCAATGAACATAGCAAATTAGATCATCGCATCTCAGTGTGGTTCCTTATTAGGTGGAACTGTGGTGTCACGGTGAACACTATAAAGGGAAGCAGAGAAAGATATCTATAAGTGACAGTAAAGAAAGACTGTGACAGTCATTGAACAGCCATTGCAAAATATCCAATTCCTATGCATTGCATTGCACATAATTGGGCATCACTCCCTTTATATTTTCCTCCATTAGAGACCTGTGCCTAAATCAAATTAGATCTTGCTTTACACTTTCAAGTTCATGTTCTCCTGTGACCTCCAAAAGTAAATTAGGAGAGGAGTATATTTCAGAATTGGTTTGGAATCTGAGCCCAGATCTCAGCAGAACTTTGTTCACACTGATTTGTTGCAGTGTACTCTATGCTGGGATGAAGGCTGTCCAGCAAGAATGTGAGGGATTGGAAATTATTGTATTTCTTCCTTTTTCCTTTCCTGACACATGCCAGTGTCAATCACAACAGTAGATGTAAAAGATAATGAACTAAAGAAAAATAAATGAGCTTTGCTGAGATGTACTCAGGCTTTTTTTTTTTTTACTTATTTGTAAAGTTAATATTGTTATAAATTGAGGGAATTAAACCCAGGAGCCAACTTAGAATTTAAGTGATTAATAAAATTTATTAAATTTAGCAAGCAGCTGAGTAAGCAAAACAGCGCTGGGCAGCGGGGAGCAGCTCTCGCCAAGGAGTGCTCATACCACAGCTACACCCGTGCACGGGCAGATACCTTGGTTATATGCAAAGAAAGTTACATATTCATTAGATGCTTATAATATTCATGAGCTATCCTAAAAAGGCACTCAGTTCCGGTAGCTGGCTGCTCCTCCTCTTGACACCTGCGCAGTGCCTCCTAGTGGTCTTGGGCAGGGGTCTTCAGAGATGAAGGCCATAGGTCTTCCTCACAATGAACTTTTACCTTGGTTCAAAAACTAGTTGCTCTCAGCACATTTCGTAAGATATCTTTGTCCTCGAATTCCACAGGGGCCTTTCATCACCAGATGGTCCTTGTTAGATACCTTTATCACTAGTGTTCTTGTCAATTATTCTTGTTTTTATATACTCTTACAGTGAGTCCATCCTGGTAGCCTTTGTTCTTTTTGCAGCTGGCGCTAGACAGCTCCCCCTGTGTACAAGCCTGACCTTGGTGCCGGGGAAGACTATGTTTGCTTAACAGGATATTGTAGCCTAAACAACTTCATTTCTAGCACAGCATAAAATCTGATTAACAAATTCTATATGCCTTCTATTACAAATATGAACTTCTGAAGTAATTTTGCCATGCTTTACTTTAGAAATTCAGACTGGAATTTTCAAGTCTAGAGAACTGGGCAAATGAGATGACAAGAAATGAGAGAAAGAGAAATTAGGCCTTCCTTAGATGAATGGTCACATTTCTTGTTTTGTGTTGTCAGCAACTAATGAGCTTCAATGGCATCTTTTTGAAAAAAAACTATTAAAGAGCTAATGCCCTCTGCTAGGACACACTAGAAATAATGACATACTGAAGGGCCTCCCACTGGCATGACAACAAAAGCACATAATGCCGTAATTGACGTACTTTATTTGCAAGAGAAAAGTGGCATTTTTTTTCTTCTACTGTTTTATATGTTAACCAAATCCAAAACCTTAAGTAAATGAGATAGACATGAACATCTAACTCTTATATTCAGGTAGAGACAATGAGAAATGTTAACCAGAATGATTTTTGTTGTGTCAGCTTTGATAAGAGCTTTGTGCAACACTTGTGGCTTCTCATTGATGGCAGAAGGAAGGACAACAATTGTTATGTGTGCCCTTCAGGGAGGACATGACAGGCTAACTTAGGAATAGTTTTAAAAGAAAAGAAAAACAGCTGACAGCCATTGATAGCTACTAAAAGAGAAACTAAATTAGACACTGAGGAGCTGAAGATATGGGCCAAGAACAAGAGGACCAGGAGATTGACAAGTTGCTTCCAGGAAGAACTTGATTTGGCTGTAGTTTTGCTTGTCCAGGGATGCTGATCTGACAGCCTGAGAGATTCCTTTTTTATTCATAAGCCTGTGGCTAAAAATTGGTGTTGACACTTTGGTACTGATAGGTTGCCCATGGAGACAGGTGAGCTGATGTGGTGGGTTAGCCTCAGCTGGCAGCCAAATACCCACCCAGCTGCCCACTCACTCTCCCCACGAGGACAAGGAGGCTGAAAATAGGACTAGCCAGAGAGCAAGAAGACTTGCAGGATGAAATAAAAACGAGGACATCACTTCCCAGTTATTGCCATTGGCAAAACAGACTCACCTTGGGAATTTAACTTAATTTATTGCTAATTTATGTAAATACTGGAATACTTATTGAGGTATTGAGGAAAGAAATGATAAAAAATAAATGAACATTAAAACATTTAAGGAAAACACAGACCTCCTCCTTTCCCAGGCTCAGCTTTAGTCTGAACTCCTCTCCTCCTACTCGTTATTGGTGCAGGGCTGCAGGTTGCACACAGTCCCTTCAGTGAGGCAACAAAGGATGCAGGGGGGCTGCGGGTAGGCCATAGTAGTTCATCTCCCTCTTTCTATTTCTGTCAGCTCCATTGCCAGTCTTCCCCAGGCTGCAGCCCTTTCAAGAATATCCGCCCTGCCATGGGGCGGCTACTTCTCCACTTCTTACCTTGGTGTTCCTTCTGCTGTTTCTCATTCCTTTTTGTACCCTCCTCATCTCCCCCTCCAAGGTTTTCTTCCTCTCTTTAAACATGCTTTCACAGAAGCATGACCAGCATTGCTGCTGGGCTGTGTCCTGCATTGGATTCATTGCAGAGAGAGCTAGATCCATCTGGAATGGTCTATCTCCAACCTGGGACCAGCCCCTGGCTTCTTCTCACAAAGGCCACCACTGTAACTCTCCTCTCACCAAAACTTGGCCACTTTCACACAATAAAGCCAGTAAGGGTGAACTGATAGAGGTGACAAAGAAAAAGATAGTGCTATAAATTTGAATAGTAACCTGGAGATTATTGGAGGCTCTGGGCTCTGAGATTGTTGGCAGATAAATCCCAAGTCCCTATCACCCCTTATCCTGAACTAACCTCATGTACCATGACTTTTCGAGACACTAGAAGGGGGACAGAAGATGATGTGAAAAATCGGTGGAAGGCTGCAGGTTATAGAACAGTAACTACATGACATAACTGCATACAGGAGTCTGTGTGGCTCAGGGAGCACAAGGACGAAAAAGTGTCACCAGGAATGAAGGAATTTCAGAGATCTGAATGGTTTTTGCTAAGGCGACAGCAAATGCAGTTTCCTAACTCATAGACAACACTTATCAAGCATAAGGCTTTATCCTTCACTTTGTGCACCCAATTCTTAAATAAATCATTGGGCAAAAGAGGTGCTCGGCAATGTCAAACTCTTTGCACCCAGCTAGACTGGCCGGAATAAGAGCATAAGGTCCCTGGCAGTCTGTGAATAGAGACATGTTTTATTTTAAAATTTTAATCACTTTAAAAAAGAACCAAAAATCACTTGAGTCTCTACACTTTGAAACATTTATCAGCAATGAATCATAGAATCATAGAATGATTTGAGTTAGAAGAGACCTCAAAGATCATCTAGTTCCAACCCTCCCGTCGTGGTAGGGACATCTCCCACTAGATCAGGTTGCTCAATGCTCCACCCAACCTAGCCTTGAACCCCTCTGGGAATGGAGCATCCACAGCTTCCCTGGGCAACTTGTTCCAGTGCCTCACCACACTTAAGGTACAGAACCTCTTCCTTATATCCAGTCTAAACCTATGCTCTTCCAGCTTCCACCCATTACCCCTTGTCCTGTCACTACAGACCCTTGTAAAAAGTCCCTCCCCAGCCTTCTTGTAGGCTCCTTCAGGTACTGGAAGGCTGCTATAAGGTCTTCTCGGAGCTTTCTCTCTTCCAGGCTGAACAAGCCTAACTCTCTCAGTCTGTTCTCATAGGAGAGGTGCTCTAGCCCTCTGACCATCTTGGTAGCCCTCCTCTGGACTCGCTCCAACAGCTCCATGTCTTTCTTGTGTTGGGGGTTCCAGAGCCGGACGTGGTATTCCAGATGGGGTCTCACAAGGGTAGAGTAGAGGGACAAAATCACCTCCCTCAACCTGCTGGTCACACATCTCGTGATGCATCCCAGAATACGATTGGCCCACTGGGCTGGAAGTGCACACTGTTGGCTCATGTTGATCTTATTGTTCACCAACATGTGCAAATCCTTCTCCCCAGGACTGTTTCCAATCCACTCATTGCCCAGCCTGTATCTGTGCTTGGCATTGCCTCAGCCTGAGGGCAGGACCTTTCACTTGGCCTTGTTAAACTTCATGAGGTTGGTCTGGGCCCACCTCTCAAGCCTGTCAAGGTGCCTCTGGATGGCATCCCTTTCCTCCAGCGTGTTGACTGCACCACACAACTTTGTGTCATCAGCAAAATTGCTAAGGGCGCACTTGATGCCACTGTCCATGTCACCGACAAAGATGTTACATAGTACCAGTCCCAGTACTGATCCCTGAGAAACACCACTTGTCACTGGTCTCCACTTGGACATTGGGCCATTGACCACAACTCTTCGAGTGTGATTTTCCAGTCAGTTCCTTATCCACTGAATGGTCCATCCATCAAATCCATGTCTTTCCAACTTGGAGACCAGGATGTCGTGTGGGACAGTGTCGGAGGAGGCCTTGCACAAGTCCAGGTAGATGACATCAGTTGCTCTTCCCTTGCCAATTGATTCTGTTACTCCACCATAAAAGGCCACCGGATGTGTCAGGCAGGATTTTCCCTTGGTGAAGCCACGTTGGTTGCCACCAATCACCTCCACATTTTCCATGTCCCATAGTAGAGCCTTCAGAAGGATCTGCTCCATGATCTTGCCAGGCACAGAGGTGAGACTGATTGGCCTGTAGTTGCCTTCGTCTTCCTTTTTTCCCTTTTTGAAAATGGGGGTGATGTTTCCCCTTTTCTAGTCAGTGGGCACTTTACCAGACTGCCATGACCTCTCAGATATGATGGAAAGCGGCCTAGCAACTTCATCTGCCAGTTCCCTCAGGACCTGTGGATAATCTTATCAGGTCCCATGGACTTGTGCACCTTCAGGTTCTTTAAATGGTTTTGAACCTGATCTTCACTTACAGTGGACAGATTTTCCTTCTCCCAGCCCCTGTCTTTGGCTTCTACAACTTGAACAGTGTGGCTAAAGCCCTTGCTGGTGAGGACTGAGGCAAAGAAGTCATTGAGAACCTCTGCTTTCTTCATATCCTTCATGACCAGCTCTCCTGTTCCCTTCCGGAGAGAGGCCACATCTTCCCTAGACTCTCTTTCATCACTGACATGCCTGTAAAAGTTCTTCTTGTTACCCTTGATGTCCCTGGCTAGATTTAATTCTACCTGGGCTTTAGCTTTCCTAACCTGATCCTTGGCTGCTCGGACCACTTCCTTGTGTTCTTCCCAGCCTAGCTGTCCTTTCTTCCGCTTCCTGTAAATTCTCTTTATGTCTTTAAGTGTGTCCAGGAGCTTCTTGTTCATCCATGCAGGCCTCCTGACATTCTTGCCTGCCTTCCTCTTTTTTGGAATGCATTGCTCCTGGGCATGGAGGAGGTGGTCTTAGAATATGGACCAGCTTTCTTGGGCTCCTCTTCCCTTCAGGGTTTCATCCCATGGTACTCCGCTAAGGAGATGAAGTAAGTTTTGTTTTGTTTTTACATTACACTGTGGAAGAAACTGCTAGGAATGCCAGTATTGGATCATGAGTAGTTCCAGAGGAAGCTGGCTGTAACTCCGTAGGCCATAGGAACAAATAGGATTTTTTCCAAGGCTTTTTTTCTTGTTTAGATGTTCTTTTCTGATACACATTTTTCTTCGGGAACTGAAAAGTCTCTGATTTTCTAGGCCTCACAGAGTAGGTCATGCCATGATTCACTTTAAAGCTGCATAATATGTATGGCATATTATTAACTCCTTTTCTATCACCCTCACCATCATCCTTGTAAATATAAAAGTGCAAAAACAAGACATTTTGAGGGCAGGTCATTTTTTAAAACGTCTAGAATTGTCCAATCATTATAGTGGGCTGTCAAGTCCCTTAATTCACAAAAAGCAAGTGAAGAAAATTACAGAAAAAAAATTGCCTGTTTCTTCTTTTGAAGTTGAATCAGAATTATTTTCTTGAAATTGAATGGTACTAATGTATGTGAGTGAAAACAAATGATAAGAAGTTCAGCTTCTTGGCATTTTTAAGGTCTTGAGAGCAAAGATCAAGGCTTTGAATGCAAATAATTTGTGTTTCAAGTATTTAAACCACTCAGAAACAATCAGTGTTGAATCTGCATTCTACTCACAGTTGGAGAAAGCTGCAGAGAAAAAAAGTCTTTGTAGAGACAAACAAATAACAAACATTTGATATTAAACACATGGACATTTTCAAGGATTTCAAGTCTTTTGTTGAATTTTTGGTTAAATATGCCATGTTTGAAGTGTAAAAATGTAAAAAAGTGTGAAAACCACCCAGGAAGAACCATAAACAATATGGCACAAAGTCAGTGAACATTTAAAGTTTTAATTTTGCAGTATTTATAATAATAACAACGAGGTACGGAAGTTTTGCCGGTTTCTTCACTCAATGTGAAGATGCTATTTCAGACCAACACACTACCTACTTTTCTCTGAAAACAAAATAGTAAATTAATCCCAAGTATAGATTTAAAGACATTCCTAACAGTACAGTGTAATTTATGTTGTCCAAGTCACATCCTATTTCTAGAATGTATTAGAAAAGTTTGCCTAGTCCACTGAACATTACTACCTTTCAATACCGCATTGAGATTAGGAATGCATGGAGTAATTAAAAAGAGAGAGCATTTTGTGAGCCATTTCAAACAATGGTTTTAGTTGGAAAAGACCATCGAGTCCAACTATCCAGCACTACCAAACGAGTCACTAAACTATGTCCCTAAGCATCACATCTACTCATCTTTTAAACATGCACAGGGATGGCAACTCAACTACCTCCCTGGGCAGCCAATTCCAATGCCTGACAACCCTTTCAGTGAAGAATTTCATCCTAATAGCCAACCTAAACACTCCTTGCACAACGTGAGGCATTTTCCTCTCATCCTATCACCAGCTACTTGGGAGAAGAGATGGACTCCCACTTTGCAACAATCTCCTTTCAGGTAGTTGTAGAGAGCTACAAGATCTCCCCTCAGCCTCCTTTTCTCCAGGCTAAACAGTCCCAGTTCCTTCAGCTGCTCCTTATAAGACTCTTCACAAGCTTTTTGTCCTTCTTTGAACACACTCCAGCATATCAACGACTTTCTTGCAGAGAGGGGCCCAAAACTGAACATGGTGTTCAACGTGCAGCCTCACCAGTGCTGAGTACAAGGGGACTATCACTTCCCTAGTCCTGCTGGCCACACTGTTTCCTCAAATTGTGTTTGATCCAGTAGCAGAAATACAGCATTTTGTGAATATTTTTGGCACTTTTTACTGTATTGCTTACTGAATGTTCTCTCTTGCATGAACACACCAAGGAAAGCAAATTAATCAAGAGGGTGCAGTACTAGGGAAGGACAGAGGAGAAAAGGAAAGTGCTTATGTCCAGATCTAATTGTTTTCAAAGAACATCCTCCTCATCCATACATCTCAAAAAGACCCTTACTCTCATGTCTCTGCCGTCCTAACTTCCAGGTTTTCCCTCTACATTTAATAAGTGCAGATATGCAGGATATAAAGATTGAGAGTGAAATCATGGATCCTTTCAAATTCATGACTGAACTCCCACAGATGTAACACAACCAGAATTTCAATCAGAGGATATTGTACTAAGGCTGCATGCATAACTGTGAACATCATATCAGTGAAGTTGTGAGTCTTGAATGCTTCCTGTCTGCACCCTCCCAGTCTTTTCCCCTTCACGGGAAAAAAAAAAAAAGGTCATATTTTTCATCAAAAATTCAATTTCATAGAAGACAAAATCATTCTCAACTTGAAACTGTTTCAAAATGAAAAGTTAAATTGTTTAACTTAGAAAACATGTAAGCAAAGTATTTTTCACTCTTTTTTTTTGGCAAACTACTTCATTCATTCTACGGTCATCTACTCCCCAACTTTGCCCAAAATGCATAAGTAGTTTTATTCCTTCACTAAGCTGCATGTTTAATAAATTTACTATCTGCAAAAGCAATTCACCCATTTCTAGCAATTCTTCTCTTTTCTCAGATTATTTGCCTCACAAATAAATATATTGTCTTCTATTCCTTCAAGTGTATAAACATGCCTAAATGTATACTATGTAGTAGTGAAGATTAGTTCATCAATTTTTTATATTCTGAATTAACACCAAAAAGTTATTACGCAGATCTCAATGGCAACTAACAATTTACACTTTAAGGCACAACCTCTCTGCTGCCACATCTCTAACTTATGGTCTTGTTTGCGATTTTCTATTCCTATAGAATAGAACATATATTGTCAACACCCATATCAACATTTCTTCCAAAAACATGTTTATTGTGCATGTTCATAAATGACATATATAGAATAGAACCTGTACTATTTTAAAAGCTATCCAGTCAGAACAATTTTAAGAGCTATCCAGTCAGAAACAGTTTTTTTCAAAGTACACAAACAAGTAATAGCTGAGAAAGTTCAAATTTCCCAAGTCAGGTAATTTTTGATTTGTATGAAAACAATGATTTGCTACAATGACTCTTAAAGCTTTATGAAAGATTATACTCTATCCTATAAACATCCAATATGCCACAAAAATGCAGCAGAAAGTTCTCATTAAAATTCTACATTTCTTTCTTCAATACCTTGCTGTATAAATCATGCGTTTGGCCATTGATAAAACGTAATATTTATGTAAAGTAGAGCTAATAGTTGCGTAGAGTCATAACTCTCCTGCACACATTGATTACACAACTATATAAACAAGCAAATTTATCTAGATTAAACATCCAGGTTTCACAAACCGGTAAGCTTTAGGTTGTTAAGTCATTAGCATCCTTCTGTGACAGGATTTTTTTTAAAACGGCACACAAGTGTCAGGATCTAATATAACACACTTAGCAAATGGTTTTTTAACAATTTTTATTACTGATCAGCAAAACATGGTATGAAGTATTCTGAAAGACTCTGAAAACATGTATAAAATGAGCTGTAATTAATTAAAGTAGCTTAATTCACTGAAATGTGTGGCAACTATTCAAATAGCAGGAGAAATTTTTTTTTCAGCACTTTTCTTTCTTTCTCCTGCAGTAAAATCACATTGTCCTCTGCCTCCTCCCTTCATTGCCTTCTATTTTCTCCCAGATAATATAATATACATTTATTACAAAAGAGTAAGTCATCAGGAATCACCAAGCCCTTTTTACCACTCAGCTGTCTGCAGGATGAAAATTATTGAAGGCTTGTTGGGGCTAGATTCTTTCTATTCAGTACTTAAAGGGAACCTTTAGGAAAGATGGGAGCAACTTTTTTAGCAAGGCCTGTTGCAACAGAACAAGGGGCAATGGGTTTAAACTAAAAGAGTCTGGACTTAGACTGGATATAAGGAACAAGTTTTCTACAGTGAGAGTGGTGAAACACTGGAACAGGTTTCCCAGAGAGGTGGTGGAGGCCTCATCCCTGGAGGCATTCAAGGTCAGGCTGGACAGGGCTCTGAGAAACCTGACGTAGTTAAAGATGTCCCTGTTCACTGCAGGGTGACCTCTAAAGGACCCTTCCAACTCAATACATTCTATGATTCTATTTATTTCATGGGGCATTGGATTGAGCCCATTCTTTGTATTGCACAGATGCAGTGGCCTAGTACCCACTTGTTTATGCAGTTCAGCTATGACATGAGGAAGAAACTTAGCTTTTTATATTTTTTTTTTTATTTAGCTACTGCATTCCCTGAGTAGTTTTATAACCAGGGCCAAGTAATGTTTCATACATTAAGTAGTTTACAGAAAGAAAATGAAGCAAAGTTAGGTTTGTTGTATCTAATTTAGAGATACTCACAATTATTGTAAGATACTGAATAGTTATCAACTGAAATAGAAAGGCCTCTTTCAAATACGACTTCCTGGTAAGACACAGAAATGGCCAGTGAGGCATTTGCAATACACAAAATGAGACAGACTGTGCAATACTACAAAGTGCTGGTGCTCATCTACCATTCAGCTTCAGTCCAAACTGGATATTCACTGAGGTTTTATAAGACAGTATAGACAGACCAAAAGAGACATCACCCACAGGAGCCAGTTTCCTAGCAGTAAAATAGTCATCAGGGTGTTCTTAATCAGTTGCCCAAGTATGCCCAAATTAGTTTACCTGGATAACTATTTAAACCAACCAAACCACTTTTTTTCTGCTGAGATAAACACCTTCTGTATTCTCTTTAGATCTATACAGGTCTGTAGCACTACAGCCTAGTACAATCCAGTCTTTAGCATGATACTTCTGTTTGGAGATAAGTGCAACCCAGATACTGTGACTGTGCTCCCAAGTTCTCTGACTCTATGGCAGAGCCACGTTAGTCTCCTGGACTCAGCTTGTCCATCCTGTCTAACATTTGGTTGGCACAGTCTCCTGCCTATGTAAGGTGAAACAAAGGGCTTCCAAAGTATCACATCACCAAATACCTGCCTAGCCCTCCCTGTTCCTAAAAAAAACTCCAAACAACTAAACATTCTACTGAAAAGAGGGGGAGTGAGGAGACATGAGTCTGTAATTATCATGTAGAATAAAACAAAAAGAAATTATGACAATGTGTGGGTGTGCAGGAAGAAAACAACATGGATTGGTAAGACATCAGCGGATTTTGTTGAGAAATGGGCAAGCAAGAACACATCTGATCTTTCTGACACAGATTTACTTTACAGTTTCACAAACAATAACCCATTTTAAGAAGCCAGGCATTGTCAGCAGCAATTAGAAATGATAGCTGTTACTTAAAACTTTATTTTCAACTTTAGCCTGTATTTTATAGGCTAATTTGGAGCTCAGAATAAGTTTCAGGGATCAGAACCTGTTGTTAATTTCATATGGTTCCTGTAAAAACCTTCAGGCTTACACACAAAAAACCTTCTTTCTAGTCTCACACACACAAAAATTTCTTCCTTCTAGCTGGAACAGGATACCTCTAAATGATTATAGCAGTAGGTTAGACTTGCATAGTAGATTTGTGTAACTTTATATCTGCAAATAGTACAATTAGAGGCATTAACATGCAGGTAGGAAAATGCCTCATCAGAATGATGCACCTTCTACTGTCCTCCTGAGACAATACTACTTAAGTCTGGAAGATCTTTTCAGCACCAATTTATGGGCAAATTTACACAATAAGTAGAAAAACGTCGTAGGAGTGTAAATATTTATGTTCACTTCATTGTAACTCCAATCCAGTCAATGCTCAAAACCACTGCACACTTTGAATTCAGAACACTGTTAAAAATAACATTAGCTTGTATGAGCCCTCCTTCAATTTATACCTACATAAACCTAGTGTGGACAAACACCACAAGAATTTGCGTTATTTCCATCACTATTGTCTAGCTTTTTTAATTGACTCCATGCCAGTATCAATTTTAGTCTTTTTGATGATGATGATTATTATTGATATTGTTATTATTATTATTATTAAGACTTTGTACAGTTAGATTGTATAGGCTGTCCATATTTAGAATTCCATACAGATGATGGACAAAATTGGTTTGGAGGAGTTTTTATGAGAGTCATTGATCCTGAACATACACAGGTCTCTTCAACTTGAGACGTGTCTATGTATAATACCTAGACTCACTGGGAGAGACAGTCACTTTAAAGAGCAATAACTAAAAGCAGTGGGAAGAAGCCACTCAAATCAGTAAACTCCTTCCAAGTCTAAGCCACATTAACTGAAGTGAGCCAGAAATTTGGGTTAACAATTTGGCAATGCCCACGTGAAAGATGGCAACACATCAATTCCTGAGCTGTTTGTAATCTCTGTGCCAAGTGATTCAGTAGACCACCAATTTGACATCAACAACCCTGACCAGAAAGTGGCTTCCAACACTGGGATTAAGGGATTGCGTGTTTACAGCTGTGCGCTGCTCTGCTCAGCATTATGAAAAAGTAATAGAGAGTCAAAGAACAGTCATGAGACTGCCCCTGACAAGTCAAAGACAGATGCAGCCTATCTGGGAATGTGGGAACAGAGCAACCACTACAGCTCCCACTGGAGCAGTCTGGAAGTTGAGGGAGGTATCAGGTGCTTAGCTCCCTGATAACTGTTGTCCTGCAAGGAACAGAGGCAGAATACACAAAAGGAAGCCTTTGAAAACATGCACAAGAAAAGAGTAAACTGCATTCAGAAATCCATGCACAGTCTTTTGTGTGCATGCATTAATAAATAGATTATGGACGTGAATTAACTAACTCAGATCAGCAGTTTCCTTTTCAGCAGAAATAACTCACCGTGGTCTCTGTATTGGCCAAAAGGTAAAGATTTAATGACAAATATAGCCAGAGAAAAGTGTTCTGGTTTGGATAGTATAGGAAAGAGCAGAACCAGTAAAACAGACATCCAGCTCTATAGTTTTATTAATTAAGAAACAAACACAAAGTGAAAACTTTATGAAAGGCAGTACTGAAAACCATGAAAAATCTTTGAAGGCACTTGAAGGTAAAACTATCCCAAATCCAGGAAAGGGCTATAATGGTGACACCATTGTATAAAACAGGAAGTTGGAAAAAAAAACCAAACACAAACTACAAAGCTACACTTAATAGCCACAGTAGTACACAAAAAACACTGGAAAATAGATATATTATGTTCTTCTAGAGATAACTATACTGTAACTGGCAAACACTAGTCTAGCGGAGTTTAGTTTAGCACAGAAGTCAATAGAGATGGAACAGTATTAGAGAGGTGTAAGGTGTTTGCCCTAAGCAGAGGTGGGCAGGAACTGCCTCTTGGGATATAACCAGCTTATCAGTCTAAATTTGTGTGGGAAAGTGTCTTACTGAAAATACTGCTTAGGTTCAAGATTACTTTTGTGGTAAAACGAAAGCAAGAAGGAAACTTCCCAGATTAACCTGCAGGTTTGGGCATTTAGCTGATACAGATTTAGGACCAAACCCTTAAGTAGGCACAACAGCAGCTAGTATCTGATCCCCAACATGCTTAGTATTCAGGTCATCCACATCCAAGGCAAATCCTACAGATAATGAAGCAGGAACAGTTCTGGGATATGATAAAAAGAACTTTAGAGACATTGATAGATAAAAATATCCCATCCTGGATGGTCTTATATTTCACTGTACATAGATGCAGATTTATTGACGGCCAAGGAAAAATTTGCATTGAAAGCTCCAAATGAGAACCACACGGCTTTGCAGTCACCTCGTAGCTGTGATATGATCACACTTGACTAACATGTCCCTGCCCTCCCTTCCCCTGAATTTTGTTCTTCAGTGAACTGAAGGCAAAGCCTGGAAGATGATAACTAGAATGTACTGAGAAGCACAAACACAGTCCTTAATTCCCTGTGCTTTGGAAATAACCATATGCTGTACAAGGCCCATGGCACCCTGTAGCATATGTGGTACATTCTACTGTCTAGCATACAGCAATGCCTACATTAGCATTTTGCACAAGCTTCTACAATTACACTGCAAGTAGTTGAGAAAACTTTCTTCAGACTACATTTAATTTGTATATATGGCACTTTCTGTAGTTTATAAATGTACCCACATATATTTAGGAAAAACTTGGATGACCCAAAAGCTGGGTCATCACCTGCAGTGGAACTGTAGTTTAGTTTTCCCCAAGAAGGATTCTAGTTCACGCACAAGATAATCTTTGCGGGAATCAAGCTAAGACACAACAGGAGATCTTGAGTAAAACATCAACATAACTGCAGTCAGTGCTTTTTCCATTAGATTCATCTGAGGTCAATAGAGTTTATCGTTCAGTGGTTCCTGACACAGACCTTTTGTCTGTCAGGAGGTCTGCACTTGGGGTGTTCAAAGCTGCTACTTCTCACCTTGGCGTAGACGGAGTTAAGGCCAAAAATAGCCTGGCACAAAGAAAATAGTGGTGAGAAAAAAAAAACCACAACATTTTTGTAAATGGAGTCCAATGAATCTGGAATCATAAAAAGTGGTTCAGATGATAGTTCAACTAACTGATCAACAGACAAACATTGTAGGAGCCAGACTTACCACCCAGGAAGCCTCTGACCCATAGGGAAGATGACACACACAAGTCTGTATTAGCTCTTCAACATAGTTAGCAAATGCTTGACTGAGAATAGCCCTTTTATTGTGAGATATTTAGGCAAAAGCACACATGGAGAGACCACCACTTTTATGAGCTCCAGCCAAAACAACTCTGCACTCAAATTTAGCAGCCAAACTCTCTCACAAATTGCTCTAAAATTTGTTGTGTGTTCTTGGCTTAGTATTTCCTTCATGCATTGTCTTTCAGTTTCCATCATCTTCCTCTTTTATTCAGGAAGGAAAATGTCAGTCTAAACCATCTGAGCTTAAAGTCACTGCCAATATTTCTGGTTCAAGAAGCTTTCAGTGAATCCTAGCAACTGAGTACCTACAGATCTTTATGGCACCAGTCCTTCATCATCTCAGATCTTACCTAGAAACTGCAACTGTTCTGATGATCATATACCTTTTCATTTGTTTTAATATAAGAAAAGTGGTTTGCCTTTCCTATTCTGCTATGTCATCCTGGACTCATCCCAACAAAAATGTGGCAATGTGACACATGGATCCCTCCCTCTGGATGCATTTCAACCCCAACTGCTGTGGTTGTGACTCTGACAGACAGCATGCCACATTTTCTTGGGTTGGTCTGATGACAGGTTTGTCAGTTTTTCTTAACAAGGACTCCCGAGTCACACAGATCTGACTCTTCCTGATAGTGGTGTGTAACTTCAGTCCTTTCCCTTCTGCTCTACCTTCTGTCTGCAGATCTTTCTCCCTTCTGTTCCCATCTTCTCACACAGTCTTCTGCACACTGACCTCATTTCTCCTCAGATTCCTGTCTTGTCTGTTTCAGGTTTGGGTTTTTTTGTGGTGGATTTCTCTTATGTTTGTTGGCTTTTTAATTAAGTGTTCTTCCCCTCTTCCTTTCCATTATAGTTTTACATCAGTTGTTTCTTTATCTTTTTTTCCTTATCACAGGATTTTCCACAGCTCCTTAGGTCTCTTCTTCCACCCAGGAACCCACCTCCCACAGAAAAGCTCCAATTTTTGGTAGCACTCTCAGAGTAAGGTACTCTGAAGAATTTCTTTACTGAAAGGGTGTCGTGGTTTGACCCTGGCCGGC
>NW_009707321.1:43396-73998 GCF_000703405.1 Apaloderma vittatum | reverse complement strand
TTGCTGAGGGTGCACTCAATGCCCTCATCAAAATTATTGATGAATATGTTGAACAGGAGTGGCCCCAGCACCGAGCCCTGAGGGGCACCACTCGTGACCTGCCGCCAACTGGATTTAACTCCACTGACCACAACCCTTTGGGCCCGGCCATCCAGCCAGTGTTTCACCCAGCAAAGTATGTGCCCATCCAAGCCATGGGCAGCCAGCTTAGCCATAAGCATGTTGTGAGGGACGGTGTCAAAGGCCTTACTGAAGTCCAGGTAAACTACATCGATAGCTTTTACCCACTAAGCAGGTCACCCTGATAGAATGAGATTAGATTGGTCAAGAAGGATCTGCCCTTCATGAGTCCATGCTGACTGGGCCTGATCTCCCTGTTGGCTTTTAATTGTTCTCTGATGGCTCTTGAGATTATTTATTCCATCACCTTTCCTGGCACTGAGGTAAGACTGACAGGTCATATCCCTTCAATTGCCTATGCTTGTTCTGGGCCTGTGAATGTTTAAGTACCTTCATGGAGCAGAATAACCCCCATAAAAGAGATTGGTATTGATGGAATGTAGTAGTGATCCTGGTTTACTGAACTCAGTGTGTGGTTACAGTATCACAATGCTCTTCCAGAAGTGCAGTGTCCTTGGTCATTTCTCCCAGACACTAGAAGTGGAAGTGTGGTGATTACAGAGACTTTGGAAACAGCTTCTGTTAGATTTCAGAGGTTTTTTATTTTTTTTTTGTATGTGTCTAATTTTTCACGTTTCGTTTTGTATGGATTGAGTGCTCTCTCATGTCTTTTCTCCCTACCTCAAAGAAGCTTGTGGTGGAAAGCTAAGACATAAAGCTTTGCTGAAACAGAAAAAATGAAGAAATGTGACCAATTGTGATGACAAGCTTGCAGTGGATAATTTAATACACATTCAGATGAATTCCTGCTTGCCTATGTTAGTCAGTGTAGCAGTCAGATGACCATAAGAAGAGACAGAACAAAAGGAAAAAAGAGAATCTAAGGATGGAAGAACCCAGCGGTATTACCAGGGAGGGAAAAATGAAGTTTTGGTAAACTTATATTTTAGGTGAGTTGTTTCCACTTCTCTCCAGAGACATCTAGATTGAAGAGGCAAGCTTATAAGAGTCATCAGTAGGGTTCCTGTAAATAGCCTGGTCTGATAGATAAAAAGCTCTCGCATAGCCTCCTGCCAATTAATTCCTGTTTTCACACAAGACCAAAAATGAAGTAAAATGGCTGTGAGGCTACTGGGTGAAACTGAGGAATCAAGGAACAGGACAAATTTATCAGTCTCACGTTACATAGTCTCGCCTATGAGAGAGCATTATGTAGTACCTGGAATGAATTCCAGATATCTCTTCATGTACCACCGAATAGGAGAAACTGGGATGTTTGCCTTGAAAATTATTCAGTTATATAGTTCGGTACCAGTATGATACTTTATCTAAAAAGCTAGAGGCAAAAAACTATTTTGTAACTGTCTTCACCAGAAAGAGCCTTTCTGTTTTTGTTTTTGTTTTTTGCTTTTGCTTTAGTTTTGGTCTGGGTTGGGGTTTTCTTTGAGGAATTTTTTTTTTTTTTAATGTTTTTGGTGGGGTTTGGGGTTGGGTTTTTTTTCTGTATATCCAGTGCTTGGAGATAGATTCCATTTTACTAATACTTGTTCAAATAATGGAGGATGACAAAATAGTTAAATGATAGGAAGGAATACAAATTTAAAAATGCATCGGATGTAAATGCAATGACTGACCTTTTCAGGGATTCATCCCGCTAATCAGAGATGAATGTGTTGAACCTGGCATTATCCTAGGACTTCTGCTTTCCCTCCTTCCACTCCAAAACAAAACTTCCCCTTGTGGATAAACACTGGGTAATAATAATAACCAAAATACTAATTTTTTGTCCTTTTTAGAGGGGAGTCTTCCAGAATGGGAAGCAGAAGGAAGCCTGATTTGAATGACTGGAAATTAAAAGGTGTAAGTGATCAGGAAGATATTTATAACAAAGCGAATGTTATTTTCATGCAACATGAGTTCTGAATATATGGACAGACAATTACCCAGTCTATTATGGGCCACCACATACTGGATAGCAGCTACTGAACTCTTGGCTTCAACATGTTTGCGTAGAGCAGTACCTTTCTGTTAATGGGAAGAAAGCAGCTGGGTAGAACATTTGCTGTGGGCAGACTGTAGACTGCATTAAGGATCAAACATTTAAGCAGGACATTTCAACAGGGATGCAGAACCCATTTAGATTTCAGCTGTGAACATGTTCTGTCTTGTTTAACACTGAGCCTCTTAGAATGCCTCTGTAAAAGCTGAGAAATACTAGAAATTAAGCTTGCGTTTACTTTTAAAGCAAAAGGTTTTAAGAACAAAGTAAGAATACCTCTTTATTTGTTTATGAGTCTCACATCCTCTTGAGGAGATGGAATTCTGGTAGTTTTTTCCAAACGTTGCATTAGATAGGTCACAAAATCCTGGAAACTTAAATAATAATAATAATAATAAAGAAGTAATATTTATGAAGCACAAATTTGAATCAAAATTATGAAAAAAAGCCAAAGCAGAACAGCAACCCACATTTCTGAATGTAGAAGCTCAATTATGTGGAGCTGAACATTATCGTTGAAATTATAATGAGCCGAACACCCAAAATAACTTTTTTTTTCAGATATTTGATTAATTTACCTATAATAGCTTCCTTGGTTTACTGTTGCTTCAGTTCTACCTGCAGTCTAAGAATTTCACTGCCTGGCAGTTGTAGCAGCAGGTTCTTGCTCAGTAGTCCTGATGGATTTGACTGTTAAGAATTTGTTTAATCACTCTTTGGTATTCACAGTTTCCCAAGCCAGAGAATTTCACAGTTCACCTCATATTATTTGTGTTTTAAATCAACTACCTGTTGAGTTTGTCTGATGCTATTCTGAGAAGCAGCAATGAAAACTCTTCTCTTTGCCTACTCTCTGTCTTTCAGAAGTGGTTGTACCTCATCAGCCTCTTTTCCAAACTAAAGCATGTTAGTCTGGCTTATCTTCCCTTCTCAGTGAAGGCACTCCACATCTTTAACCACCTTTGCTGTTTTACCTGGTACTTTTGCTAGTTTTTTCATCTGCTTTTCTAGATGGAGAACGTAACCATACATAGTCCAAGATTTCCGCTATCAAAGAATCATGTAATGGTTTGAGTTAGAAGGAACCTTAAAGATCATCTAGTTTCAAGCCCCCTGCTATGGGTAGGGATGCCTTTCATTAGACCAGGTTGCTCAAAGCTTCATCTAACCTGGCTTTGAACAATTCCAGTGAGAAGGTGTTCACAACTACTGCAGGCAACCTGTTCCAGTGTCTAACCACCCTTACAGAAAAGAATATCTTCCTAATATTTAATCTAAATCTACTTTCCTTCAATTTATAGATCATAGAATTGTAGAATCATAGAACTCTTTCAGCCGGAAAAAAATCTTTAAAATCATCAAGTCCAACCATTAACCTAACACTGCCAAGCCCACCACTGAACAATGTCCCTGAGCACCACATCTAAACGTGTTTTAAATACCTCCAGAGATACTCAACCACTTCCCTGTTCCAATACTTCACAACCCTTTCTGTGAAGATTTTCCTAATGTCCAATCTAAACCTCTTCTGGCACAACCTCACCCCATTTCCTCTCATTCTATCACTTGTTACTCAGGAGAAGAGATCGATCCCCACCTCACTACCGTCTCCTTTCAGGTAGATGTAGAGAGCAATATGGTGACCCCTCAGACTCCTTTTCTCCAGGCTAAACAACCCCAGTTACCTCAGGCACTTCTCTTAAGACTTGTTCTCCAGAATCTTCACCAGCTTCGTTGCTCTTCTTTGGACACAATCCAGCACCTCAAAGTCCTTCTTGAAGTGAGGGGCCCAAAACTGAACACAGGATTTGAAGTGCAGCCTCACCAGTGCCAAGTACCGGGGCATGATCACCTCCCTACTCCTGCTCACTACACCATTCCTGACCCAGACCAGGATGCCGTTGGCCTTCTTGGCCTCCTGGGCACACTGCTGGCTCATGTTCAGCCGGCTGTCCATCAACACCCCCAGGTCCCTCTCTGCCTGGCAGCTCTCCAGCCACTCCTCCCCAAGCCTGCAGCGCCGCTGGGGGTTGTTACGACTCAAGTTCAGGACCCCGCATTTGGCCTTGCTGAACCTCATATAACTCAGCACATGGATCCAGCCTGTCCAGATCCCTCTGTGCCTCCCTGCCCTCTGGCAGATCAACGCTCCCACCCAGCTTTGTGCCATCTGCAAACTTGTCTCTCATCCTACCACTACACTCCCTGATAATAAAGTTCTTCTTTCCTCTTAGGCCCCCTTTAAGTACTGGAAGGCTGCTGTAAGGTCTCTCTGGAGCCTTCGCTTCTCCAGGCTGAACAACCCCAACTCTCTCAGCCTGTCCTCATAGGATAGATTCTCCAACTCCCTGATCATCTTCATGGCCCTCTTCTGGGTTCAGTCCAACATGTCCAGCTCTTCCTTGTGCTGAAATTCCAGAGCTGAACACAGATCTGCATGTGAGGTCTCACCAGCGTGGAATAAAGAGACAGAATCACCTCCCCTGAACTACAGACCACTCTTCTTTTGATGCAGCCCAGGATGTGATTTCTTTTCTGTGCTCCAAGCACACATTGTTCTCTCATATTCAGATTTTCATTCACCAATACTCCCAAGTCCTCCTCTGCAGAGCTGCTCTCAATCCACTCATCTCCCAGGCTGTATTTGCGTTTGGGATTTCCCTGATGCAGGTGTGGAACTTTTGCACTTGGCCTTGTTGAATTTTTGGCCTTGTTGAATGCTATCTTTGAAACAGGTGAGTTGCTTACCAGTTTATTAACTGATTTTCTTTGGTTTGGGTACTATAAAAAGGCTTTTTCGCAGATTCAGGTTTGATAAGGCAACAGACCGATTTGTGAATTTCCACTGCCAACCTAAAAGAGAAGCAGATATTGGACCCGTGACTGATAGTGCTTATGGTGCAAGCTGGTGCTGCAGCAGTGACACTTACTGACTTATACTATATGCCTGTCTGCACCCAAAAAAATCGCCTGCTGAGCAGCTTCATACATTGCACATCTACAACAGGAAGTGTACACCTCCCTTTGCCCTTACCACTAACGAAAAAAACACTTCCTGGCTTCACCACTCACAGCTATCTCTACAATAAGAGACAGAAAAAGCTGAACTTTCCTGATATAGATGACTTTTCACCAGCCCCTGTGAATTTGCTTTCACATCAACTGTTTGTACCATTCTAAAAGTGACATTCTAAAGATGACCAGGTAAGCCAAGCACCTGATCAGACTACCAGTTTGCCCTCTCTCCCTCCCTCCCCTCAGCTTATTTGTTAGACAGGAAAGCAACATGCAGAAGATTATTTAAAAAGGAAATGTCCCCTGTGGGAACAGTATTTAAATAAAGATATTTTTTTCAGCTTCAGTGGACAAAGAGCTCAAAAAACAGGCATCTGAAAGAACAGTCAAGCTCTCTAATTTGGAAATACAAGTTCTATTTTCCATTGCAAGTATCATTCAGGTACATTGAGTGCATGCAGTCAGACGCACAAGGGGGACAGCTATTTGTGACACGGGTACAAAAGCACTCCACAGGAGATTGTGGCAGCAAAATGAAACCAGACTGATAATTTACACTTTCTCATTTACAAATGCAGTTTCTTCAGTTCTAGATAAATTATGGAAAAAGTTGTCAAATACATTGCCTAGTGGCTATGATCACAATTTTACCAGTTGAATGGCATTTGAACAGGTGTTCTCCAATACCCTCCAAAAGATATTATTTCAGTGAAGTTTTAATGTGACTCTTCTTCCACTGAAATGTCTTTAATGAATTTCCCTGACATAATTCTATTACCCACTCAGGATTTTTACACTTTGATACTGCTCTCAAGCACATGACAGGAGAAAAGTTTCTCCTTTGCCAGACCATGAATGTCTTCAAGGTTGAGGCCTTACCAGAGATTTCTGTTCAGTCACACTTAAAAATGTTGTTAAGAAAGGCAGAAACCATTTTAAAATATTTTATTTTAGCAAGTAGGCAGGGCTAATCACTTAAACAGTAAAAAGAGTAACCTGAATGGCAGCCAAATCTCTCTAAAGGGGATGAAGATAATTCTGGAGAGATTCTTGTGCTGGCATTAAATGGAGTCAGAACCTAAAGAGATTTTTGGCACATACACCCCATCATGTGTATTTGTCCGTCTCTAGTTCACGTGAATTTGTGCTGGGATCTGAGTAGTCTGGGAGGAAGGAGTTTGAAATGAAGGCCCAAGGGTCTTGGAGCTTCCAAACAGTTAACAGTTAGTTACCCTGTGGCACATTTTTAGAGCCATAAAAGTTCCTAACACCACATTCATTGGCCTTTTGCTTACTGCTGTGTTCAAATGTTCATGTTTCTGATTCAAAAGACTGGGCATTATTGAGCTTTTCAGTAAAAATGAGCCAAATAGAAATTAAGGATCTAAAATACTTGAATTTTTGAGTGGATAAAGTACACGTATGAAAACACCAGTTCATTCGGGTTTCTATGTCATACTCAGATCTGGCTGGGTTTGGTTTCCTGTTCTGTTTTAGCTTATATCTGTTCAAAGCACAAGGTCTGTGATTTCTACCGTTGCACTAGATGGTGTCTCATGGTGGATAAGCATCCCAGACTTCAGTTCTTTAGAATCAAAAGCTAGACTCACATTGCAGACCAATTAGGCCTTGAAATGTGAGCATTGATCTAAATGTCACTTCTTGAGCAGTAATACTCAGTAAAGAACCAAGAAATCAAACTGCTTGGAGAAAAACACCACCATCTTTATAGCTGTACAACTACCTGTCTCAGCCTTAGCCTGCTTAGTGTTCAAGAAGCTTGAGGCTTCATGCTGTACACAGGGAGTAGCCGTTGAAGCAGGGATGTGAATTTCAGTTTTCTCTTGTCTCTGGCGAGTGCCATAATGACTGGGCACTATAGTCAGTTTTCTGTATCCCAATGGATATTTTTATTTATATGGAATAAAACCACCAGTGAATTGAAGCTAATTTTAGTTTGGTGGGAAGAGCATTCTCTAGGGTGCCTTATCTCTGACTTCAGCCACTGCTCAGCAAAGACTTTCCTAGACCTCACATATGCTAAGTGGCTACTACTACTAAGTGAGTGTTAGCTAACAGACTATGTTGGACGGAAAACAAGAGTCATGCTTTTAAAACCTTTTAAAAGTTCTGCTGTATCTATAATCTTTGTGAGGGCTTCATATCAAACAAATGAATTTTTTTTAATGAGAACTGTCCTTGTAGAAATAGTCTTGGTCAACTCCAGTACGCTCATGCTGAGCCTTACATTCTTAGTCTCTTTCAAGGTCCCTGGCAAGATTAATTTCTAGGGAAGGATGGAGAATGGCAACATCTTATTGCTGAGTGGGCCATTTATTTTTGGCACATGAATGTAGCCTTGGATTATGAAATGTATCAGCACTAACAAACACATTGATAACTTTAAACTGATAAAGTTGTTGAGCTGGAAAATTTTGCCCTTAATGATCTGCAGAGCAAAATTTAAAAGATACGTAGATCTGAGGGTTTAGAAGACTATGTGAATAGAAAAGCTAATCATTCACAGTCTTGTCATATTCATCTGCCATGACTTACATTCAAGTAGATTTCCCAAGAAACTGATCCACTGAAAATGGGTTGCTCATGAAAGTATGAAAAGAAAAGTTGTGTTTGGTGTTTTTTTTTTGTAGTTTCATAGTCCCTCTCTCTCAGCATGAGACAGTTCTCAAAGCTCCAGAGCCAGATTTGTTTCAGAAAGTACAGAGGAGGAAGTATCTGTTTGGTCTGATACCCACAGCTATCCATCATTTTTCCTGTGGCGTGCGTACAGTCAGACATTTTGACCTCAAGATTGTACAGAGCATAGCTGACATTAAAAAAAACACCACAGAAAACCAACAACAGAAGAAACACAGGTCAACCTGTGTTGATGCTTTTTGTAAGCTAAAAAGCTCTGACGATAGCAGCTCAAAGAAGAAAACATACATGTTGAATTGGGCATGAAGACGCATCAGTCAAGGCTTACCTATCTATTACCAGTTACAGGAGCACTTCCTTTGAGTTTCTGAGATCAGACATATTGCTTAGATTCATCGTGAGTTCACATCAGGGCAGAAGATAGCCACTACCTTCCCTTGCAGCCCCACTGCCACAGGAAACAACCCAGGTGTGTGGGTGGGAGCAGCTTTACTCTGCTTCTGCTGGTTCTCCTTTAGGTAGCTGGAATACTAAGGTTTGAGGACAGCCAAAAAGACCATAGTCTTTGTTTTTTGACTGGAGATGAAGCCAGCAAACTTGATGGAGAAATCATAGATATGTACAATAAGCATGGGATGCAGTGTCAGAGCTATGGTAGTCTCACTTTTCAAGCTCCAGAGTATCTCTTTTAGAAATTTCTACAGTAATCTGTTTAACTCGTGCAGCCTGGCTGCTTCCTTACTGAGGCATTGACATGGATTTCTCAGGTTTCTCAAGACACTTTTCACAAATTTTATACTATTTCCAAGGGATAAATGAACTTTAAAAATGAAGGGAAGGTGGAATTTTGAAATGAAGAAATGACGATTATTTCATTGGCACAGTATTGCTAAGAAGCTGAATCCACTGTCAGTTAGCCTGTCTTCAGATGTGAGGCCACATTACTGGTTGTATTCAGCTAAGAATTTTCAGGTTAGCCCAGGTGTGCCTGCAGGTGTTGTAGTTCCAGTATCTGCAGCATAGACATGCTGAGAGAGTGTGTGCATTCACTTTGCTATAGATGTTCTGAAAATTAGGCGGGGAGAGGAACCTCTTCATTTATTTGCCACAGCTAACGACCTTCTCCAGTAAAAGATTTCTTGAACCATCTCAATAGAGGGTACGCTCTTCTGTATGTGACACCAAAAGGAAGATTCTTGCAAAAGAATCTCTTACCGAGAATGTAATAGCAATTGTTTTTCCTTCTCCTCTGCTCTGAAATGGCTGTTTTGAGTCAGCATTACCCAGGAGCTGTCACACATAGCTAGCCAGAAGAGTGTACGTGCACTCAAGTGACTTATGCCAACAGAAGACAGCTTGAGTCCAGCCTCTGTCTGGCCGCACCCTGCAGGAAGCCCATGTGGCCTAGTCAGATAAGAGGCATTTTCACCTCTGGAGAACCATGGATCAGACCTTGTTCATCTCTACCTGCCAAGATTACAGCGGGAAATGGGCAGACCATGGCAAGATTTCAGTTTTAGTATGTTATTGGTAACGAAGATCAAGACATTTTGAAACATCAATGTAGTTTACTAGTGGGTATTTGCACAACAGTTGGCTTTTTTTTTTTTTTTATCAGTTTGGCCTCTCATCTACTCTGAAATACTCACAATCCTGCAGGAGAGCTGCTGTGCACAGTTATTCATCTGCTAGGTCAGTCTGTCTTCACCTAGAAGCATTGTTCTTTTGTCCAAAAACCTGCAGTCCTTACCATAAAGAAGTGCAGTGCATTGAACGCATTCTGAGGATCTTGGTGACTCTTGGTGCTCATGGGTTGTTTGGTAGTTTGTGGCTTTCTTGTTTACATTCCCTGTTATCAGTCGAGCAACAGCTGTTTGCGTAACAGCTTGTGCTTTCATCTCAAGTCTCCCGAAGTTTCTGCCTAAAATCATGTTTCACTCTTAGACTTGTCACTGCATCTGATCTAGCCCCTGAGGCTATGGAAGGACAGATCTTCCATTTCATTGGATAAGGAAACTCCCCCTGCAGTCTGCAGATGCTTCTCAGCAGAGCATTCTACACTTCAAGGTTTGATTTCACTGGGGTATGTATGCGTATTCTCCTGTATCCAGAATACACAGTCGGGCCTGCCACATTCTTGAATTTTCCATGTAGTAAATTCATTGGGAATTTCACACAGCTCTCCTGCCCTGAGGTAGAGCTCAGTGTGACTGGGAGGTAATTTGATTGAAGCCCTTCCTATCTTAGTTTTATCAACACAGTATCCCAGCCTGTGTTCTTGGCTATGGATCAACTAGGAGGAATAAAAGACAAGTTCTCTAAGTTTACCCTGGATAACAAAGGAAATACAGACGTGGTGACTAACAAACTGATCTCACTTGGAAAAACCAGCAGCATCTTTTTCATCAGTGTCTTTTCAGTTGACCACATGGCTGGCAAGAGACTGAATTATCCCCCAAAAGATAAGTCTATGGCCTTTGCATAGACAGGTCACTGGAAGGCATCGATAAGCCAGGTCTGAGGCAGTGCCATGTTTTGCCCTGGAGCAGGCATTACTGCTTATCTGTATTGCTCTTCATGGAGCCCAGCATCTCAGCTCCAAGGATATGGCCCAGCATCTTTCTGAGACTGTCTGCCACCTTCCCAACTGTTATGAAAGACCCAAATTCTATAAGCCATCTGAACTTCCAGCCCCAGATTAATTGACGCTTATCGTTGTGCCTAAGAACAGAAGATATCACAGCTGGTACAGGAAAGATTAAGGCGAAACTGACTATCAGCAGAAAAGAGGCTGAGTTCATCTAGCCTCAGACACCTGCATGTCTAGTGTAAACCATTTAGCTGGGCTCCCCCTCCAGTCAATGGAATGACTCCAGAAGTGATTCACCACTTCCTATGAATAGTGCCTGAGGTAGGTGGGGGTGAATCACCCTGGGGAATTGCCTGTCTCTCTCTCTCTGAAGAGAGCTTTGCCAGATGGCTTTGATGACAAGCCTTCTTTTAGGCGCTTAAAATTAGATGAGATGAATCCCACCTCGAAATGTTCAACCTCACTATCTTCCCGAAACAAGGAAGAGCTGCAAATTGCATGAGCACGCGAACAGTCTTTACCCAACAGAATAATAACCCTGCACAGATTTCACATGAAAGGTGGGTGGTGCCTGGAGCCCCAGAACGGTGCAGTCTGTGTCCTAGCCCAGAGGCTGCTGTGAGAGGTGCGAGGCTGATTCCTTTGTCTCTACTCCCAGTATGGCATGGCTGTCTCCAGCTCTTACAGATACAAGATTTGCATTCCTCTTGTATTTTCACTTCACATGCTTTGAGGTCTCTATCCCCATTCAGACTCACAACTCGAAACTAAGAGCTGCTATACCCACCTTTTAGGATAGGTAAAGCTTACTTCTCATTCTTCTGAGCGCAGTGACAAGCCCAAGGACACACAAAACGCAGCATCAGTATGAAGCACTGCCATGGGTAGTGGGCAGGCAGCTGCAAAGGACCACACTGTCACACAAACCAGCCACGCGATTCACTGCAGGAAGGTTGACTCTTGGTGTGTGTGTTTCAGCTAATACCCCATGGACAAATCTGCTGCAGTACTTCAGGCAGTTGCAACATTAAGAAAAATGGAAAGGATTATCAGTCCAGCAACTTTCACGGAACAGTTGTTTTACACCAAGCACAGGATTGGTGGGAAAATTAAGTAAACCATGTAGGAAATAAACATTTACAGAGGAAGAAATGCTCTCAGTATGAATTAATTATTTTTCTTCTTAGACTACTGTCTTCTAATGTGCTAGGGGTACCAGACACATGACAGTGAAATCATCATATGAATTAACCATATTCATGTCCACTTTTGCTAATATTGTTTGTTCAAAGACCTGAGGATAGCAGGTTTTAGATCCTTTTGTGTGCTACCTGTTAAATTTTTCTCCTGTCAATATTTGCACGTTTAAATCAGTGGCCTAAACTCCTCCTTTTTTTAGTATGCAAAGGTAATTTCTTTGTAGAGGAAAGAATGGCATGACAAGAAGTGTCCTTGCAGTGCCACTCTGGCAGGAAACTGCCCCATGCAGCCATGGATAAAAACCTACTTTTTCAAAGAATTGTCAGGATGTTTCTGGTTATCTGACTGCTCTTCAGAGGTTGAAGTGCTGGACCCTGCATAGGTTATCCAAAGTTTGTATAGTGGCTGACCAATTGACATTTATTTACCCAGAAAGTCCTTGCAGTTTCTATTCTTGGTAGTCTATGTATTTCAGGACATAGGTCCTCAAAGAGATAAAAAAAAAGAGACAGCAGAACCACATCCTCAGCAGAGCTCCCACAGCTCATGCTTCTTGTTGTTTCAGAGGTGATAGGAAAGGTCTAGTGCCTTTTGAAGAGCCCACATCTGATGGGAAGCGTGTCTGACCCCTCTTCACTGTGTGCTGTTGCACAGGGAAAGCAGAAAACTTCTTATTTTTAGGCTTCTTTCCAGGCAGGGACGCTGGCAGGACCTCAGTTTGCCATTTTCTCAGTTTCCACCCTGCCCTCTAAAGGAAGGCCACTGAGCAGTGTCAGGCGCTGGGGTAAACGTCCATGCAGTGTCATCCGCAGGCACCCACTCGGGCTCTGCCTGCCCAACTGCTTGGCCAGTTTGCTTCACAGGGACTTCTGTCTGCCAAAGCCACCCTCGCACTCTTGAGACGCTGGAGGCTGAGCAGAAGAGATGCCACCTGTCCCCACTGTAAGTAAGAGTGAGAAGCTTTAAAAACCTCCTCCTGCCTTTTTGGCTTCACGGCTCAGACAAAGGGATTTCTGCAAAGTTACTCGCACATGACTTCACCCAAGTCAAGTGGCTTGGGGAGAAAAAACCCCACAAATACGAGCAATTCCCAAGCCTTTAGAAATATCACACTCAGTTTTTGCTGCACAAAGATGGAGCTACGCAACTACTCCATTCAGTTCAATACATAGGATGGCTGCAAGTCAGCTGAAATTATTTGCTCCCTATTTCCCTTTTCATAGTACAAACATTAGGGTCTCATTTTCAAAGTAGGTGACATGTAGACAGGATAGCAGGCCAAAGATGTTGCTAAGTAAGACATCTCAGTCACCAGTGAAGCCTGAATAACTCAAATTCAGTTTCAAAACAACCTTTATTCTGCTTGAAGACTTATTACAATTTTTAAAGCAACTTAAAAACAAGACACAGCTCCATCAACTCTATAGCTTGAACAAAATTCAAGGAGGCATGTTTTCCGTGTTGCCTTGTAAAGCCAATTTACAACCCATTTTACCCTCCACCTCCTTAAAGACCGTTTAGAATCAAAGTAATCTTAATGTTTTAAAGACATTTAACAGAACAGAGCTTTATTTTTAAAAACAAGAATAAAAAAAAATAGCAGCATCTTGGGCAGCTAATGCAATCTCATTAGGACAAGCGCAAGGTAACATTACCAACTCTCACAGTCCAGTTTAGTCTTCAACTGCAGTAAATACAACATCATTCTACATGAAATGCTGCATTTTGGAACCTTGACCCATGGGAGGCATTGTTGCTTGAGCTGCCCATTTATAAAGTGACCCTGAAAAAAAATAATATCAGGATTCACTTTCCCAACTTAATACCATGCATAGCAAAAGCACTGTGTGAAAATTGGCAGAAGTTTTCCCCATTAGAAGCATGTGAATGTTTTCCCAAGCATTATTATTTCATTGCCAATTACAAGACAAAGCCATTTCTTCACTACAGAACAGTTGACACCAAATAGAAAATTTGAAGATTTGGTTTTACAGATTGCTTGACAAGATATCTTAGATAACTGAACCATACAGACAAGCTTTTTTTTTTTTAAGAAAATATTCAAAAACACAGAAACTCAGTTTGTTAACTGTATTTGGAAACATGCTGTACCTACAAAGGTTTAGTGCGTATGTGTGTGTCTTTAAACAAATATAATGATATCGCTTACTGGATTCATCAGAATGATCATGTTAAGTGAAAATACACCTCTATTGGGATTTATTCATACATAAATAAAGCAAGTGTGAGTATGCACAGATACACATCCCCAAACTTGCAAATTCAAATTTAAGGAAATCAGAAACTCCTAATTTTGCTTGTGGGTTTTGGTTCTCTGTTTTATGTCTCATACTTGTCAAAGACCTTGTGGAAGTGCTGCTGCAGTGCAGCGTAACTCAGGGATTTAAAATAAAAAAAAAATTGCCAAACAAACAAACAAAAAAACCCCCAACCCGTTACAAAAAAATCCCACCCTTGAATTATGTCAGATGGAAAAACTACATGTCAATAGAAGTACAGAAAAGCACTGTGTTTCTTCAGTTATATACACAAGCTTTTTTATTCCGTATATATTAGTCTGAGATCAAAACTGGAGTGAACAATATGGTACATTAAGGACAAACAGCTCTGCAGTGAATAGGGCCTTTGGCAGGACTTAGCTCTGTGCATTAAGGAGGGAGGGAAATGCAGAGGCCACACAATACATAAGTACCAAAGAAAATCCACTCATGCCAATTTGAGGGCGTAAGTGATCCTTGCAAATTGCACAGACCCTGTGTAGGCAGAATATCCCCATAAGAAGCCCTCAGCATTCATCCCCAACACATAGTGCTTATTTTTCATTGTTGCTTGTGCAAGAAAAGCAAGTGCCAAATTTGCACACACACTATTTTTTTTTTCTCTGCTACAACCACAGATGAAGAGAAGTTATACAGAATGACAGGAACAAATAATATTCCATACTGGACTGGGCATGCTAAAGATATGGCCCACTGACATAGCAGAAGTCTTCTTAATACAAGAAAAATTAGATCCAAATGCCTTAACTACGATAAAATTTCTTGACAAATGCTACGTGAAACATCAATTCAGGTTACATATATTTTGCTTATAGAGAAAAACCCCACAATTTTAAAATATTTAACATTCGAAAATTAATACATGTCCAAAGAATATCCTGGATTGCTACACGTGTAAAATTGTTGTATATTGAACTAATTTGTAACTTCAAGCTCAGTAGTATAACTGGCATGCTAGAGTAATTGTTGGCGTTTTTTCATAGTAAAACCAGTTATTCGTAAACCAAATTTACATGGTTCTACAGGCCTGAAAAGAGTGTGGAATAAGGAAGGTAAAGGATGAAGACAAAACTCCCATTCAGGAAAATTATTCAGAATAATTTTGTAAGTGGTGACTATCCTGAAACGCTAATGTTGGTTGATTTTTGTTTCCTGATATAAATTCTAGTAAGAAAATACATCTAAAGGAAAGCAAAGACAACCACAACCAAAAAATAATCCAAAAGAACACAAAGCCAAAATAAAATCAAAAGCCTTACAGCCTCAAAACCTAAGGAATTATGTAAAAATTAAAAGATAATATAAACACTACCAGAGACTGGCGAATTCCTTCTTATTATTTCCAGTAGCTTAATAAGCACTGTACACGTTCAATTAAAATACAAGTCTCTCTGAAATAGATCTATTATGAAGGAACTCCATGGGTTTTACACTTCTGATTGTGTGTACAACTCCCTACAATAGTAATGGGTCTTGCTTTGGCATCTTGGGGGAAGAATAAATTCTTATGTTCACTTAGTCAAAACTTTTCCAAGATTTCTCTGAACTTCATTACTTTATCAATTTGCAATGTGTGAGTTTCCTCAGTGGTCAGGACAATAAAAAACTCTTGCAAACCACCCACAGTAAATTGTCCCAGAATTCCCAGTAAGTTTGCTTTAGTGGGATTCATGTATGTGCTTCCTTTTACTAAACCATAATTTCATAAATATCTGGTTCCTGAAATTATAGAATGTTCACTTTGATGCTGCTTCAGCCTACAAACTCACAAAAATAAATGAAAAATGTTAAATATGATAGCCTAATCATTTTCTAAACATTTTCCAGTCTTAATTAGCTCTATGTTGTATCCAAAAATTCTCAGTAAAGGTGGGAGGTTGTGTTTTTTTTTTCCATAACACTAGAGAAACTTCCTTCATATGAAATGAAATTACCTTTACATGCTGACAAAATTTCTGCCACAGTAGGTCAAATACTCACTTATTTACTATGAAGAATGGATCCACTCTGAGATCCAAACTATCTATCCCAGTAGCCAAATTTCTCCTCTTTTTTCTGCAATCATTGTCAGAGAAGGATACACAACTTTTTGTCTTCCAAATAAAAAGACAATCATGATAGAAGTCCAAAATGCTTCAAGAAGCAAACATAGCGTGGTACCGTATTCTAAAGATAACTCTGAAACAGTATTGTTGGACTCAGTGATATTTCGTAATGTTCATATATTTTGTTATTGAATAAAGCAGCTTTGAAGCTTATCAGGCACTGCCCAACAAAATATTTAGTCAAAAAAAATTATGAACTTCTAAACTTGGAGCTAGTAGCTCAATCTTCTATACAAAGAAAACTGTAAAATATTTCATAGTTTTAATTCTGAAGCCAACTCTTACTGGCTTCCTGTACAACTTTTGAAAAAGAAAACAAACAAACAACAAAATGAGTAACAAAAAATCATCATTAGGAAAAATATTCTCAGGCAAAAGAAACAGAGAAAGAAATAAGAAAGAAAAACAAGCTTAACCTGTAGATATGCTTGAGAGAAGACTACAGCCTAAAGAAAACTCACTATTGCATAGCACAGTCTAAGAATTTAGCTTTCTGCAAACAGAAAAGGGAAAAAAGAAGCAGTTTGGTATTGATAGTTTCCATCAATGATAGTTAGTCATCCAATACTATGTACATTATTTTATACTGTATGCCATTGAAAGTCCTGTTTTCTTCAGCCTTAAATATATTCTTAAAACAGGATTTTTAAAAGTCTAAACAAAACACTTCCGGGCACTTTACTATGACAATTACCCTAACCAACATACTGTAACTGAAGTCCTCTTAAGGTGTCCCTTAGAAATCAAAGTGCCATTCTGCTACATATCATTCACCAGAAACCAAAATATATCCACAATGCTGTGTGTCTGGATCCACTGAGCGCAGCAATGCCAAATCCAAGCCAGTTCGTGACCATGAAATTCCAATAACCGAATGACAAAGACCTTTTATACCTTGTGTCTGGGGAATCCAATGGTCTAGCTGGTAAAGCTTCAAAAGTGGTCGTAAACAAGCACCATGGTTAAAGGCCTCTATGTCCCTGCAGGGAGATCAGGTCTGGATTTCTCTCTTGTGTTTTTCTTCTCTTAATTAAAAAAAAAAAGCACTTCAGATTAGAAACATACATTCACAGCTCAACACTGTGATCTCTTCCACTGCAGTTGTGAAGAAAAGCTCTAGTTCCATCTGAAGACAGACAGCTTTGATACTGCAGCTCAAATTCTTGACTAAGGCTGAAAGGAGCCTTTTCTCTCCAGAGGCCTCAATGTTGTCAAATCTTTTCTTTAGAAAAACACCAAACAACCCAGAGTATTAAGATCTTCATCGCCTCTGCTGTGCATATACTGGGTAGGCTAGTGTGACATTGAGAGAGTCATTGTGCTGCACGAGCGATGTGTGTTGATAATGTAGCACCAGTTCTTTCAGCGAGTTGTACAAGTTATATGGCTCTGCAAATCCATACCCAGTAGGTGTTTTGTTTATCACACAGTGCTTTACTTCTCCATCCACCCTAAAGAGGAAGATAAACATCAGTTTTTAGTTTGTCAGTACAGTAAAGTTAAGTTAGAAAAAAAGGTATTTACAATAAACCTTAAGATCCTAGCTACTACCTAGAGTTCCTGCCTTCTGTGGTGGGATAATAGTAGAAGCCTAGGTGTAACACTAATTCCAAGATGCTGGGAGGCAGGGGATAGGTGGGACTTAGTAGCTGCACAGAAAGGAATGCATCTAGGCTTTGGTTTCCCTTCCACGAGAAGCTCATCTGTGGCAACGGCACAGATGTGATCTGTGTAGGAAACAGAGCAGCAGTAAGGATGGCCTCAAGACTTGTTGATCTGCATCTAAGCTCAAAGGTGCAGTGGGATCCATGCCCCTGCCTTAAGGTAGGTGCCTCAGATGTTGGTCACATCATTCACAAATTAGGGTACATACACAACAGAGCAGGCATAGCAGCCTTGTTTGCTGCTCTCTCGAACAAGGAATGTTCCATCTCGCTTTCCCCGCAGCAGATTTTCAGCTTGGCTTCTATTGATATTTCCCACGTTCCATGTTCTCTCATCATGATGGGGCAAATCCTCATCATCTTCTACCATAGAGTATTGGCTGTTGAAACAAGACAAAATATGTTTGTGAAACACACAGCAGAGTGAAAGCCATGAATTAAGCAGTTCCCACTTCATATTACCTATAAAAAAAAAAAAGTAATTGGTTAGAGTAGGCTGCATCCCCAGTGAAACCGAGGATGAAAAACATGTAATAATGTACTGTTCAAACCACTGGATAAAAATATAATTTCTGGTTCTTGTTTCTTTTAAAATCACTCATGTAAGTCTGAAGAAGGATTTAAAAGGATGCTGTATTATCTTTCACAATCTGCAGTGAGCACTTCTGTACTTCTACTGTTGCTAACTGTTTTGCCAAACAGCAGTTCCAATGAAATCAATACCCTCTGAGTCAGTGTCATTTCCAAAGATCAGAATACTTGGTCAGCAGTGAAAAATCATATAATGTATCAACTACAGTTGCTGTTTGGGAAAGCCATGAGAAGCTGTACAGGTAGACAAATTAATTACTTATAAGAGAGATGGCTTATGTGGAAAGGGTGGAATAGTAGAGTATTCTTTCCCTCTCCCCTTACAACCAGATTACAAGGGCATATATTACAGGGTCTTCTCTACCAAAACAATCACCAACTCTAAAGCTTATTCAGAGTTACAGAGACCTCCTGAGCTAAAGCTTGCCATGAAAGAAGATGTCTCCAGCTCAGCTGTGTGGACACCACTTTGATATTTTGAAGTTCCAGAGCGCGCCACTCCCCCATCAGCCTGTGCTAGTGGGCCTTGCCTCTGCTGCTCAATTTGCAATCAGTGTGTTTGGCTAATGTACTTATTCCCTTTGAAATATATTTTTAATCAGTTTTCCTTGGTCTAAGAAAACACAAAATTTCACTCATCCGCAGCTCTGACTTTACAAAGATTCTCAAAGTAGTCTACAGAAATCAGCAATCTTACACAAAATTCCATATTTCAAAAGAAGTGTTGTTTTGGTTTTTTTTTTCTCCCTGATGACAATTTTTCTAGGTCCCTTAAACCATTGCACTCCTTTGTCCTGAATGATACTCAAATTCATTCAGCAGTAGCTCTATTTTCAACCAGCACTGAGAGAAGGCAATTCCTCCCCTTCCTGGTACTCATTATATGGATTTTTTTTCCAAATTATAACTTTAGAAAAGAAGTAATATTCTGAAATTTTAATTTTTCAGCAGAAACCTGAGCACTTATCAGACTCACTGGCAAGGAGAGTCATCAAGTGAGAGAAAAGGAAGACCTTCTTTAAACAGTTACAATTTTGATGCTACACTAAAACCATGGTCTGCCATTGTTCTTTGTCTACTTTGTCTACTGTATAAGTGATGGGAGCCTGAATGGCAACAGAAACCTACACATACTTCATTGTATCATCTTCAAGCTGTGCTAAGACTGAGTTAACAACAGTGTTTTAAAACATCTGTAGCATTTTTATTCCCTGCTTCTACCTGTGCAGCAACAGCAGAGTTCTATAATTTCCAGGACAACAGAAGGAGGAGACTCAATAAACCAAGCCATATTAAAATAGATGTGGACAAGGCTGGAGTGTAAATCCACTAATCAGCTACTGTCAGCCTGTTGCTTTCGCTGTATGTTCAGCCAGCCCATGCAAAAGGCACGTGCAAGAAACTATGTAGGCAGAAAATGCTGACATGAACATTACACAGACTTTTTTTTTCTCTTTTTTCCATCTTCACTGTTACTACACTTTTGATTTGTGGCTTGCTTTTGTTTAAGTTTGGTCTACATTCACACCACCCAGGTACTTTTTGCTTTTTTTCCCAGTTATGAAGTGAAACATATTCATTAGCCAAGTCCCTGTCAGAACCTACAGTAAACCAAATTGTTTGAAATGACAGAATACTCTCTTGCCACTTCCCAGAGAAGGAACACTCTTAGCACATACAATCTTATATTCAATAGCGATGTGATACACTGATGTATCTACACGAGACCATGCACACTATAGTGGATAGCAGCAATGCTTGAAATTTAGAAAAATCTAACCTTGCCCATGCCTAAGAGTCCTTCTGAATAATTATCCATACATATGGTATCTCTATAATATACTAACATCATCTCTATATTATATAGTAACACCGTATGATCTCCATTTTGCTGGTAAGAATAAAGACACAGGTTGCAATCCAGTGCTTTGCCATGGTAGCTTGATCATGCACTTCCCTTAATAATGGAGAAGAGGGGCTCAGAGTCCTTTCTAATACTTGCAATATATAGGCTGGCATGTGTTAACAGCGTGCATTGTTCCTGAAGACCTAGGCTTGAGATTTCCTGTGTGGTCCAGGAATTAAATATCTTTTATCCTACTTTTGTGTAAGATTATTTGAAATACCAGAAGTATTTAAACCATGCAATACTCACTCTTCAGTATTTTCATTTCCAAGCCATTCATTTAGCTTCTTTTGCCGAACACCCTTCTGAGTCAGC
Source organism: Apaloderma vittatum (assembly GCF_000703405.1). NCBI lineage: Eukaryota > Metazoa > Chordata > Aves > Trogoniformes > Trogonidae > Apaloderma > Apaloderma vittatum. The sequence continues at coordinate 53,535 of NW_009707321.1, read as the reverse complement.
CACCTGAAAAATAATTGAAAATAAATTTTATTTTTTGTTATAAAAGATGGGTACCAATTAAAAAAAAAGTTTTTAAAAATAATGTTGTTAATTCATAATGATACTTACATCAAGTACTGATCTCTTGTCTTTCTCAGCTGTATGAGGTCTGGCTTAATGCTGTTCATACGCTTGTCTATTTCTCTATACTCGGCTGCTTGCTTCTTTAAATCCTCTTCTAATCTGCGCCGGCTGTCCACAATTTCACTTATTCGAGACTTCAGTTTTTCATAGTTGTGCATAATTCTGAATGGAATAATGTAGTAGGTTACACTCTGATGATGTCTTATTCATAACTCTATAATCTGCTATTTGGCAGCACAGACACTTAAGAGAAGAGATTATTTCTCTAGATGTAGCTACACGTTTTGCAAGTTCACATGTCCCCCATTTGAGGCTTCTTTGCTTACAACTGAACAACTTTAAACTTGCCATCTTGTTTTAGTTTTAGGTAGTTCTATGCGTGGAATTGTTTCTTTCTTCAAAATCATACAATTTGAAAAACAAATACACATACTGACCTTTGGATTTCTTTCTCATTTCCTTCCCGTTTAAATTTTTCAATGTATTCCTTACTGTATCTTTCTTGTGTCTGGCACTGCTCTTCAAATATTTTTATTGTTTCATTAAATGCTTCAATAGCTGTTCTTTTCATTTGAATTTCCTGAAAATAAAAAAATTGTTAAGACAGTTGTTATCAGACAGAGAGGGGGATTTATTGGCTTGTATCACTGAAACACTTCAGGGTATTGTAAAAGAAGACTTCAATATCCCTTTATCAGAATGCATTGTGTCTGCAGAGCGTTATAACACAGAGAACAGGACTGTGCAAAAGGCTACCATGATGAGGCTTTACATGCTGAGGCTTTCCAAGAGGGAAAAAATGCTAGATGAAGAGCTAGCTATAATCTTTGCTTTGTATAAATAAGTTTTATTCATCCTGATTAGAGCCTCATGGCAATGTATTTTGCCTTTTGTGCCAGCTAATGGCCTTAGAGGCATAACTGGCTTACTGAAATAAAAGTGTAGGAGATTGGCCTGGACAGGTCTCAAGAAGTCATCTAGTCCACCCTCCTGCCCCTGCATAGCTGGTCAATAGCCAAGTCTTTTAAGTCACTAGTTCAAGCTGCCTGCACTTCATTCACCACCTTTCTTTAATTATTTTTAGGTGCATTTCCTGCACATTTGAAGAAGCAGTCTTGATTCTGGTTCTGTAAAACCGCACTAACTCACTGGCATTTCAAGACTTGCCAAATAATTAATCTGAAATGAGAGAGGCAGGTTTTCATTCCTACACACGTCATCTCTCTACCCTGAACAGATGAAATCAGACCCTCCAAAAATTAGTAAGAAAATACAATGCTTCCCTGAAATATACCTTGAAAACCTTAACATGGCTTGATGAGGTCAGCATGCAGAAGTGTCAGTAAATCAAGATAGTTCTGTGCTTGCTTTGAATGCAGGTGTCAGACCTCGGCACTGGGTGTGTTACGCTACATGTGGTGACTGCTCAAACATGAGTAAGCACATCTACTACACTGAGCAAGCACATCAGATGTGTTTCCTCTTTTGGGCAATGGTAGTGGTGGTGGAAGGGAGGAGGAGAAAGGTGGAGGAAGACGGCAGTATGAATTTACAATAATATATTTCTAATCTATGGAAGTCTTCTACTCTCTCTTCAGTTTCAAGTCTAGCTCACCTGAGATGTTCTTGTGTAGTCTTCATAGAGTCTGTCATATTCTCGGCTTTTTTCTTGGAATTGGGCATTATACTCATGTAATTTCTTCCCCACAGCTTCAATGCTATCCTCTTTTACAACTTGATCCTGGAATGACATGCGGAAGGCAAGATATTCCATAAAGAAACAATTATATTGCACAAATTTTCAGGATGAACTGCTTAAAAATGCCTACATAGCTATGTGGTAAATGTGACTAATCTTTCATCAATATGGAGATCTAATATACTATATGCCTAATACGCAAATAAGAAACTGAAGACAAAAAGTAATTTTCCATTGCGAGTGCTCAGCTTCATAATGAAAATGCTATATTTAATCACTAATGAGTAGGATATTTATTAACGTAAGTTTATTTCTTAATAATGTATCTGTAGTACTCAAAGTTTTAATTATTTATACACAAATTGTGATGTTGCTTTTAAACAAAACTACCCATTTTCATATCCGCTTTGGTTTTTTAAATATTAACAGATCTGAAGTTATTAACGATAAGTGACTCCCCACACTACAGTAATGTCTCTGTACTTAAGTGAAACACAAAGAAAATAGGCCAAATTACCTGCTGGTACTTAGATACTGGATACAGTAATTTTACATCCAGTTTAGGATTGTACTGGGCTAGAGATTCATTCCGGTAGTGGTTTATTAGTTCAACCACAGAGTTGAAAGTTAATGGGTCAGAAAAGCCGTATTTTCCATCTCGATGAAATATTTTGATTAATTTGTTATTTCCTCCTTTCCTGTAAGTAAAGTTTGTTGACAAGTTAGGCATAGTTCAAGTACTATTTCCTAAAGAACACTGTATTTATATGCATTATTGCCTTGTCCTGTAATGTTTTACAGACCGAGCATAACTAATCTTACCTTAGCGTAAGTGTGTAGTCCCCATGCATTTTGGTTGAAGCATCTCGTACCAAAAAGGTACCATCAGCAGTGTCTCGAAGCTTCTCATTTACTTCTTCTCTAAAATGAAAGCAAAAGTAACCAATCATTTCAGCTACTAAATTATTTTGTTTTAAAATGAGCGGTTTTTAGAAGTCTTCTTGATCTGCATATTCATAAATACAGTTACTTAATCGCTTATTTAATATTGCTGGAGAACAACTGGGATATAAAAATGGTGTATTCTGTCCTCTCACTGCTGGACAAAATTATATTCACGCAGAGGTCTTTCTACTTGTTCATACAAGCCTGCACAATTGGAGCAGCCAGTGCTGGTCTAATGTACCTATATATAGTACAGTTAAAAATATTGCTAATATATGGCACTTGTTAGCCTGGCTTGTTAACTACTGTGTCTACACTTGAGATTCTGTGTGAAACATAGGAAGCCAATACTTATTGCTTGTCGTTGTTCTTTCATGCCAGCATTTCATATAGCTGTCTTAAAGTAACAGAACAGTCACTTCACATAGTACATTCTAACTGACTGCCAGTAACTTTTTAGTCATGTTTGGAATAAAACCAACCAAATACATTTGTGTTGGAAAATACCCTAAAAATGGCTCTTAAAACTGTAATTCTTCTATACTTAATACATATACACAATATAACTTAAGCATAATACATATACACAATACAGCACAGCAAGAACAATAAGCCAAACATAAGAAATACACGTTTTGATTTGATTTACCTTGAGATATCTCCCCAGTACCATTCAGCATCTTGTAATGACATGTTGTTATTCATGCCGTTGTTAGCTACAGTATTAGGTTTCGGTGGCTTAGGAGGCAGTGCTGCAGATGAAAGGAGGAAAAAAAAAAAGTTTATTATAACTAATTGAAAACCTGTCCATATATTCCTTAAAACTGTACATTAATACACGAAGGAGGAGAAAAACCACCAATAGAATAGTTACAGAATAGAGTTTTCTATCACTCAGTCTAGAAAAGACACTAAAGGAATCATGATATTTTATTGAAAACAGTATACATAAACAAGAAAGATGTGCACTTTCTGAAAAGTATGCTATTCCTGCAATAATGTATTTTAAGCAAAATGTAATACCTCCTCCCCATGTGAAAAAAAGCATTTGAGGAAAAAAAAATTGAAGTTTGCTTTTACCTTTTTCTACTATCTTCAGGTGAATACAAACAATAAAATGTCTAAAATTTCTCTTTGTTTTGCTTCCTATGTAATGATCTTAGAGGAGTGTTAATGTCTCTTCACTGAGAGGCTGAGTAATAAAAGATGCAAACCCACAGAAATACTGTGTATTTTAAGAAGAACTGGGTTTTTGTGGTCCTCAGCATTCTGTGCGATGATTTACCAAAAAAACCCACCCATTTTGAGAAACCCATCTGTGACTCAAATACCCCTTGCGTTAATGTTGGTGTTCTACAGAATAAATTGTGTTCCAAATGCCAGGACTGATTAAAAACCACATCCCCCTTTTCCCAATGTCAAAGCTGCATACATATACCAGTGGGTGCCAGAGAAGATACTGCAGCACTCCTGACTAGTAGCAAGGGGGACTACACTGGAATCAGGATTAAAAATCAGTCCAGCTCTTTTAGCTCTCCAGTAAATACATCATTCCTTATGGACATCCGTGCTCTGTACATTATGACTGGCTACAAAGATTTTTTTTAAAGTTGCAATGAATATCAAGATATCATAATACATTGATATAATATTAAAAAATGAGGTGATATCAGGTGTTCAAATAATACTCTTACATTTTGAAATCTGTTCATCCCCAAACAACCCAAAATAATGATTTGCAATTACTGTTTCAGGAAATAAAAGTGTTACTAGAGCAGGTCTTTTCAGTCACAGTGTGGAACAAGATAGCAAAAATAAAAGAATCACAGCATTTTTATGATATAGTAGCAGAACTAGAACCACATCTGACAGAATAAAACCAAAACAGAAACACGTCACTCGAGTAAAAATTCAATTAAGCAAGCAGACAGGTATTTCCACAGGTTAAGATTGTAGCTACTATAACCATGCACTAACCCACAATTTAATTCTAATTTATGAAACAAAAAGAAAAAGAGAAACTATTTGTATCAACAACAAAGTAAAGAAATCCTACATATGCACTAAGAATTTTTCAGCAGCTATTGTAAAGACCAAAAAGAATTAAGCCTTCCGTAATAAGACTGCAGTTTTACCTGGTGGATCCATTTCTATGTAAAACATCAAGTCTGTGCCACAATTTATATCTGTCTTAGGATATTCTATATCCAATTCTTCCATATTCCAAACAGTATTGTACATTTGTATGAGTTTCACTGAGTAAGCTCAGATACAAGAAAAGAGTCAGGCTCTCTTTGTAATGGTGTCTTGGAATTCATTTTAAAACCTATAAGGGGCTGCACTGTAACCTATTACATCATAATCCTCAGCCAATCATGTCAAAATAATGTCACCAGACCACTCCTGTTTCATCATTTTGTTCTACATTAATCTTAAAACAATTTCAGTTTCGGAAAGAACCTACATTTAGCAGAACTGCAATATAAACCCGGTATTACAAACAAAAGGAGCCAGCGGGCTCTCCTCGCCCGTGTGCCTGGCTCCTTTTACCGACTGTGCAGCATGGTACAGTCCAGTGCTGGCAGGATGACAAAAGGCTGATATGCTGCAGCACGTAGCTCTTACACACGCGCGCACCCAACACACGCACGCTCACACACAGGGCAGCTCCCTGCAGAAGTAGGTCGGTCACATCTCGGTGGCATTCTCGCGCTCGGATGCCTGAAGTTTACCATTCAAAAAGCTGTTAAAAAGGCTTCCAGACCTACTGTACATACTCAGGATGCAGAAGGGAAAAGAGCATGACTCTGTGTGTCTGTATCCATTACGCACTGTTTTTACACATATATATACACAGAGACACATATATCTCCACATAATGAACTGTGGACTGTTTTTAAACTGTGCAGATTTTTATTATCTTAATGGACACAGAGGTCTGATATACTTGATCTTATTATACAAAATGTATTCACTGCAGAGGTGTCTTCCCCCCCTTATTATCTGGTAATAAAATGCAATTCCAGTTGATCCAGATTAACTTATTTAAACCCCAAATATTGCAATCTTACATTCAGCAGACTTTCCTAAACCATGTAAGAAAGTAAAAACTGAGAAAGATCTTGAAAAGGGATTTTGTTGAATATAAAAGCCAATCTGTCAGGATGCAACAAGAGTTAGTCTGCCTTTTCACACTGTTTTTCTACTCTGTTCTCATCGAGATATTTATTGAATTAGTTGTTTTTAAAAGCAAGAGTCCCTTGTCAGTGCCTCCTTCCTCACTTGACTTTACGCCATCAGTATCCTCCTACCATTTAGAAATACTGCTTCTTAATCTCTCCCCCCTCCCCCCCACTGACCGTAACTCTCAGACCTCTTGGAAGAAACATGCCCAGAACAAACTATTAATTCTAGAGCAAAACGCTATGTAAAGCAATGTGAATGCTTCATACTCGCTATAATCTATGGGGGCAGAAAACCAGATACCAAAAATAACCACAACAAAGGGTAGCTGTAGCAACTATCTGTGCCTACATCGGAATAAATTCTGGTGCGGCTGAAATGTGCTCTATCTCACAAATACTCGTTTACAAAAATCAACACAATTTGCATTCTTCGCAAGTATTTCACACATATCTACCCTCCTCCGTGCCCCTCAACAGCTTAGTCCTTTTAGACAAGCATTAACACACAAGAACATGTCTGGAGTACCAACAGCTACAGAAAATGCATGCTAGCTTGCTTTAAATTTTAACAAGCTTAAATTCGTTCTGAAGTAGACGCTCCCCTGCCTGTTTAGGTAGACATGCTCCAAAGATTCCTTCCATTTCCAAAATGAAACAGGATACTTCAAATCATCCCAGACACAAGTCCAAACACTGAACTTGGAGGTTTAGTCCACCTGCCACCCAAACAGTTGAGTTGCCAAGGTAAATTATTTAAATTAAGTTATAAAAATTTCCTATAAAGACTACATTGCTGCATTTAGGTCTCACATGGGATCAGCAACATTTTTTATTCAATCGAGTAAAGGCTTTCAGGAAAAATTACTTCTCCAGGGCTTCACTGGTGGCCAAATTCTGGACTGCCCACACCTGTATAATCAGGTTAATGCTCAGCTCAGACTAGCCTAGCTTGCAGGTAAGAAAAGACAGGAAGCAGACAGGCAATTCCCCATTCCCTACAACACCTGGAGAGGTACTGAGGTACTTAACTGTCACCCATTTAAAATTTAAGACCATGAAAGCTCTACCTGGTAATCAGTTACACTACAATACTTCCATGAAGTGATGAAGAAAACACACACAGAAATCCAAAATCACTTACTTTGTAAATTATGCATCACAAATCCTCACCCTTGTAATACAGCCTGAAAATACAATCCAACAACCTGAAAAATTAATTTGGTTTCCTCTTAAAAGAATCTTGCTTAAAAAAAGAAATGAAAAACTCCTTTTACTAGGAAGCTTCTCTGAAGCAATGAAGAAAAAACAAATTCTGAAAAAGACATTGCTCTGCTTTCCAAACAATGTTCCACAAAAAGCCCTAAAAGAGCTATAACACGCAGTGAGAAAATCCAAGTCTTCTTTCTCTTCTTAACTGCTTAAAGCTCTATGCTGTGCAGAAGGTATCCACTTACACTGGTTCATCATTAAAAAGTGAACCTGACTTTAGCACTGTGAAAAAAAATAAAAAAAAGAAGCCACCACCCTCAGTAGCTCGCACGTCTCTCTCAGATAAAGATCTCAGTTTCATGATTAACTTGGGCAGGTTCAAATATTTGCTGAGCCAGGGATTTCAGGTGGGGGAGGGGGAGTCAGATTCAAAGTAAAAGTTTTCATCAGCTAACAAGTGGCCAATGCAGGGGTAACTTTCTCATTTTAGCTAAGTAAATGAGAAGACCATTTTAAGTGGCCTTAAAATAGTCTCTGCCACTGGCTGCTGGGTGCAGTATTAAAGTACAGAAATGTACCACGAACAGCCAAATACAGGAAGTGGCTAACTTACTGTAGAAAAAACACAGAATCAAAATCTTCCTTGAAAAGAGCTGCACCTCCCAGAGCAGCCCTGTGCAAGCAAAATAGCCTGCTTGCAAGCACAGCATCAGCTCCTACGCGCTCAGGCTGGATCACGAAAATAGGTAGATGCTGCCTGGAGAGAGACCCTTAGGTGTGATGCTGTGAGGCATCTTATCCATTTCCTATAAACTGAAAACAGTAGAAAAAACACTTGTCTGTATCCATGGTGCTCTGCAGTACATCCAGATTGTTCATATCTTGGACAGGCAGGTGAGAAAGAGGACTATACAGAGAGGGAGTAGTTTAGGTCAAATACTATTTTCTTCACTTTAGTGTTTCCTTGCTAAAGTAAGCAAGTAACAACTGAAGAGCCTGATCCTTCTTGCCTACAGAGGTTAACTTCTTTGCCAGCTATACTTTTACAAGGAAATAAATTCAAAGTGAAAGGAGAACCAGGCCACAAGATTTAATTCAGAGAAAGGAGAGAAGGGGATTAGTATCTTCCTCCTACTTGTTGTAAACAGTGAGAACTTAAAATAGTGGTGTTCCTTGAGATCTGCTTGTGCTCCGCATGGGAGTGAAATGGCATTGAAAGGTTTTCACCTCCTGAACACTCCATCCACCAAAATCCTCTTACGCTACAAAATACTGCTTCTACCTAATAATTAAATCCCAGGCATCTGCAGTGCATTTCTGAAGTTTTACAGCTGATGGATTAGCTTCACTTATAACAATACCTTGCTTTTCTAGTTTTAGCCTTTGCCTGCTTGAGTAGTTGTCAGTTCTATACATAATTTAAAGCAGCACAGTCATAAATGTACAGCCCACTTCAAATGGAGACAGTAACCTGTGTTTCTGAACTAATCCAACTTCTGACAATAACTGATATGCCTCCTATTGTTAAAATTACAGGAGGAGTTGATAACACTTCTTAGTTTATAGGGCCACAGTACAGAACCATATTCTTAAAGGAGAAAAGACAACTCAAAGCTGGTTCACTGATCTGCTTATCATCTGAGAAATCACAGGTATCCACAAAGAGGCAAAGGATAAGACTGTGTTCCTAAGTCATTTTTTTCCTTTTTTATTCCAGTCCCTTGCACAAAAATTAGTTCCTAATCATCACAGAATCACAGAACATTAGGGGTTTAAGGACACCTCGAAAGATCATCTAGTCCAACCCCCTTGCCAGATTGCTGAAGGGAATCAAGTGTCTTGTCAAAAAAATGATACTGACATGCGCATTTCTGCATTTTCACACAATTTAAATTTAAGTTTGAAAACCATGAGTGTTGCCTACTGAATTTATATGTTTGTACCTGCAGAAAATCAGCAGCCTACTATTTTTTGCAGCTGTACCCACAGTGCTTCTCTGTCTATAAACCTTTTTTTTTTTTCCTAAAAGAGGGCTGATCAGGGTGACAGTATTGTGTGTTACACACACTTGCACAGAAATACACACGCATATGCCAACTCGCAAAAAAAAATAATCTAATAATGTCGTAGGTGTTGTCTCAGTTTTACCAAATACTTTCAACCAGGTATCGAGAAACGGAAGCACAGACTACTGCCAAAATCCAAACCGAGGACACGGGATTCCCGAGCACAGTGATGAACAAAGCATCCGTCTCGCTGTCCGTCACGCCGGGAGGCAGAGCCCGGTTTCCATTAGCTTAGACGGGGGGCCCTCTGCCGGGAGACGCGGGGATGCGCAGGGTCGCTGCCGCTCGCCAGCAGCTCCCCAGGCTCGGGACAGGCTGTCGCCAGGGTCGGGGGAGCCTGACCTTCCGCAGCCTCCAGAAAACACGCTCGGCTCTGCCGACAGCCCAGCCATGGTCTGTGACACGACGCGGAAAAAGTCCGGACGAGGGACACCGCTCCTGCGAACTTGTTAGTGTCCCCAAGGCGCTTTTTTTGGGGGCGGCGCCCCCCCGCCGCAGCAGCCCGGGGGAGCTCTCTATCCCGACCGCAAGAGGAACAGGGTCAGCCTTTACAGTTCCCTGCTGTTAGGCTACCACGCTTGCTAATACTTTGCGCAGCTAAAAGGAAAGCGCCTGCACCCGGGTAGTACTGCCGGGACTCACCCCGTCCCCAGCAAGTGAGCAGCTACGTGTACGGCAGTCTCATTACTTCACTCATTCTTACCTATGACCCTATGCGTGGTAAAACCTACCTTTTCCCGCTTAAAACTGCAACATTTCACACCTGGAGCCGTTATTTACAATGTTATTTACAAGCGTGGGAAACAAAACTGCGACAGACAGCCTAGACGAAGCAGCTTGGCTTGCGCCAGTGCAGAGGCCATCAGGGGCTGAGTCAATTAATCAGTACAGGACGGCAGCTCCTTCCCCCGG